>NC_139943.1:25331409-25463909 GCF_963454915.1 Gymnoscopelus microlampas
GGAAGAACGTTCCCTGTTGGAAACCTTCTGTGCCAGTCAGTGTCTTCTAAAGACACCAGTTATAGATTCTCATCTTAACACCTTATTTTCAGAGGTGTTGATTAGGGAAGGAACTCAGTGTGTGAGCTGTTCTGGATGCACTGCAAAGGAAAGAAATCCTCTATAGGAAAACCAGGGTGGTGTGACACCAGACTCCCTCCTGTTCAACTATAGTTACTAGGGATGTCCTATTCAATAATGTTTTCATCATTTAATATGGAGTATCTGCCAATATAGAGTCTAGATCCAACACATGCTTTTTCCCTAGAAAATTATGTTGCACAGTGCACACTTCAAGCAAATCCAAGTAATTAAAATTCACCAATTGTGCTCTCCATGTATGACACCTGTTTGAAGGCTAATGTATATAGCTGATATCGATCGGTTAAGAAATGCCTTATTTCAGTTACATTTACTGATACAGAGTTGAAACAAGAAGCTGATCCAGCTGGTCCAAGCTTTCAACAGAGTCGTCACAACACATTTAAAATGCTCATGATATACACATGAGATAACCCTGTCTATCATCAGTATGCTGATTGATGGTGATGATGAGTGATGTAAATTTGTCTGCTGATTAGACTGGTTTCTATCAGTCTCTGTGGGAGGTGTTGGAGCATGATCCGTCAACAATACAGTGTTGTCTGAGGTGCAGTGATTTATGGCACAGTTTACTGAATATAACTGAAGTATCATTTCCTAAGTTTGACTAGCTAATATCAATAGCTGTGACTGGAATCAAATGGTGTCTCACACTCTTCATGATTAGGCCTATGCACAGTATGGATTGATGTCACTACAAGCTGCAAATGACAATGTACTAGAAATTAAAACAAATCAGGTCTGAGAGAGTAATACTTTAGAATTCAACCCCATGCAGGCCTGAACCGAGAAATGACTGATCCCTTGGCTGACCCTTCTACATCTACATAGATGTACCAATTATAAAACATGCAACACTGATGGTACTGAACAGTCACCTCCAAACAGTCACCCCGCGATGTTAATTAGTTATGGACGCAGCTGTGTGGCGT
The DNA here is from genome assembly GCF_963454915.1 of Gymnoscopelus microlampas. Classification (NCBI taxonomy): domain Eukaryota; kingdom Metazoa; phylum Chordata; class Actinopteri; order Myctophiformes; family Myctophidae; genus Gymnoscopelus; species Gymnoscopelus microlampas. Next base: position 25,332,483 of record NC_139943.1, read on the forward strand.
GTGTGTGCATGCAATGTCCTTGATTCATGTCTACAGGGCACGAACTGCCCCGTGATATTCAACCACTCAACCACTTTAAAGTGCAACATGCTCAACAAAGATTTGCCACACAAACAGCCACAAGTTGCTTCTGTATTATTTAAATGATATTAAATCATATTTCCTACCTTGTCTTTCTTGGCTCTTACACAGCCATATTCCTTGTGTTTCTGGGTGCAAAGTGCCTTGACGTCTGAAAGTCTGGTTAGCCAGGTCACACTCAATAGAAAGTAATAACAGCTTATTGAGTCTCTCCTGGCTCATTATGGAACAGATGTTATCTCTCTTCAGCGAAATATCCTTAATGCAAATGTCACCATAAATGATCTATTCTCCAGCCTCATGTCATAAATTCTGTAGAGAAATGTAATGGATGTTAATGATCCTGAGAATGTAGAACTTTATATCTCTTTCCGGTGGAGCAGTTTTTTTCCAAATCTTCAGATAGATCTTTGGGATATATATATTACATGTATGAAAAATTAACCTAGTTCCTAACTGCTGGAACCAGAGTAAATTAATGTCCTCGACTAACTGAAATCTGGAATTGTTCTGTGCACTGGTCCTCGTTTGCTATGGGAAAACCAATCTCGAATAGGAATCTTATAGCATGCCATTTGAGCTTCAGTGGCATTGCAAGGTACTCGTCAAGTAAATTATTTCTGCTGTAAGTTATTGCTTAAATGTTTCTAAAAGTTTTTGACATCACAGACAGGTCCTGCTGAAGGCTATTATTTTTCATCCACGGACTTGTTTTGTACATTTCACAACACACATTTTGCTGGCACACAGAAACACACTCACAAGAGCCAGGTGTGACCTGAGAAGAGCCAGGTGTGACCTGGCTCTTCTCCTCCGTGTCATCAGCGCCCATACCCTTGGTGGGGTTGGCGAAAGGGCCTACTCTGTGTGGAGTTTGCATGTTCTCCCCGTGTCTCCTAGGGTAGTTAATACCCTCACAAAAACATGTAGTAATCCTGGTCACTATACTGCCTCCCCCTGGTCAGCCGGGGCGCCTGATGGAGGGGAAGGGAACTGGTTGGAATAACGTGTTCCTTCCACGCACTACGTCCAACCAGGGAAACTCTCCCCTGTCAGGTGACAAGAAGGTCAGTTGGCTCTCATGCATTGAAGGAGGCATGAGCTCGGCCCTGGCCTCCCTAGGCTGGTGGGGGGGGGGGGGGGTGTTGTGCCCAGGATCACTTAGCAAATTGGCACCGGGTGTAAAAAAAAAATCACACCCTGTGTGAAGGTAGCGGCGCCTTTGAATACATTATGTCATCGATATGTGTTTATAATGTGTTTATAGCCATGTGTCATGTGAAGCTTGACCAATCACTTTGTTGACGGGTCTGACCAATCAGAGCGTCGACGACAGATAAAGTTAAATTGAGGATCTAACTTTAAATAACTTACCTAGAAGGAGACTTTAGCCAAATAAAAATATATACAAAAAAAAACATGAGGAAATAAAAAATAAACCTTGACATCATAGTGATGTCATGAATAGTCCCCTTGCCTGACAAATCACAACCTTGACGGGCCTGACCAATCAGAACCTTGACGGGCCTGACCAATCAGAACCTTGACGGGCCTGACCAATCAGAACCTTAACAGACTCTTGGATTCTCGATCGTCTCTATCAAACCATTCTGTCATAACGGATGACTGGGTCCCGAACTCAGACTTTCTATACATTCACCCTTCATCTGTTCTTGTATCTTTCTCTTTCTATTCGTCATATTAACTTTAAATAACTTACCTAGACGGAGACTTTAGCCAAATGAATAATAAGATGAAGTCATTGTCATCGTTTATATAGACATCGAATTCTATATTCATGACATCATAGTGATGTCATGAATAGTGACCAATCACAACTTTGGCGCACCTGACCAATCAGAACGTTGACGCACCTGACCAATCAGAACGTTGACGCACCTGACCAATCAGAACGTTGGCGCACCTGACCAATCAGAACGTTGACGCAAAAGCCAGGCATAGAGGGCTAATATCCGCTCTATACCTAAAGGTATAGAGCGGCTAGCGCCGCTCTAAAAAGGGTTACAAAATCGTGGGATAAAAATCATAGAACAAAAAAAAAGAAACACACTCACAATTAACATTATTATGTATAGCTGTGTTTACCTGACAAAATGGCACAAAAGCGGGTCCATTTCCATGTGCACCTTCTTTGGCCATATTGATGAGTTTGACTTTTGACCATATTGACGTATGTTGACATTGGATAAAAATGCATTATATCATTTTAAAAAGGGGGTTTTGTTTGTCAGAGAGTTAGTTGTGTGTGTACCTCATGTCACCTATCCTGTGAGACTTTCTGTTATATGTCAAATATGGAATTAGCTATAAATGATAGTTTATAACGTGCCTTTAAATATAGTGACAAATATATCCGTCTTGATTCTTGATATCACATTACAGGACAATGTGGACTTGGGGGAGCTGATGTTCTCACTGTGCTATCTCCCCACTGCTGGAAGACTCACCATTACCATGATCAAAGCTAGAAACCTCAAAGCCATGGATATCACCGGCGCTTCAGGTCTGTACCTCATATTGCTGTATTGATTGTCTGATCATGGCAGGAACATGTGTCTGTTTCTTTCTGTATATCTTGTTTGTTATTATTTGTCAGGGACTACGGATGAAAATGAGCATTCTTGCTAACTATTACGAATAAACACTGCCTCAGCTCTAAAGTAAAAGTACCAACTAAAAGTGAAATGTTTAAGTTATAAGTAGCCACCAACACACACTGTATCAACAGCTTCACATCTGATCATGAAGATCCAGTCTTAAATCCATCTCTGGGCCATGCAGGCACATTCATACTTTGTTGCGTGCATGACCCTTTCGCTCAGCTGCGGCACTTCATTTTTGTTCACTAATGTTGAAAAGGCTGTTCAATGATACATATTCATACGTACGTTATCAAGAGTGCAGTTGCCCTGCTTCACCATTCATCTTGTTGGTCAACATCCATTCATCACATCCGTATTTTTTCATCTACTGTATAGTACTCCATGTCAAAAAATAAACTTTCCTCCAGACCTCTACAGTGGATTATCATATTACTATAACTTTCTACAGATCCATACGTTAAAGTGTCCCTGATGTGTGATGGGCGGAGACTGAAGAAAAGAAAGACTTCAACCAAGCGTAACACCCTGAACCCAGTGTATAATGAAGCCATAGTATTTGATGTCCCCCCTGAGAACATTGACCAAATCAGCCTCCTTATAGCAGTCATGGATTATGATCGGTTAGTGCTATCTGTTGATCTTCCTGCCTGTATCATTGTGTAACTTATTCAATACAATATGTACAGTATGTTAAACTAATTTCACAGAAACTTCCCTCTTAACTATATACTGTAGCATACTAAGTTACTGAACAGAATGGCAATGTACTAATTAGACAGATCCCATTATGTTTTTTTTCTCATCTCACAGGGTTGGCCACAATGAAGTCATTGGAGTGTGCAGAGTGGGCAATGACGCTGAGGGTTTGGGTCGAGAACACTGGAGTGAGATGCTGTCATACCCTCGCAAACCCATCGCACACTGGCATCCCCTCATAGAGGTACCAAGTGTGTATGTGTGTGTGTGTGTGTGTGTGTGTGTGTGTGTGTGTGTGTGTGTGTGTGTGTGTGTGTGTGTGTGTGTGTGTGCGTGCGTGCGTGCGTGCGTGCGTGCGTGCGTGCGTGCGTGCGTGCGTGCGTGCGTGCGTGCGTGTGCAGTACCACAAATACATAACTCAAAACAGGAATGATTAAAGTTAAATCTGCATATGATTTCACGTTGTCATGTTAGCAATGTATTTTGCAGAGAGAGACGCACACAGACAGACAGACAGACAGACAGACAGACAGACAGACAGACAGACAGACATGATACAGAGAGATACAGTAGTACAGAGAGACAGAAGTGGCTTCATTCACAGTGCTGTTTCTATTTCTGAATTCCCAGCCCACACTCATTAGTACAAACATAGCATACTGACACAGAACTTGGACGGATTCATGTAAATTCATGTTGAGTTGTTAAAATTAAATCAATTGATATTCAGCTTGGATGGGAGGTAAATGGTTAAAATGAGTCAATAACATGCTGTTCAATTCTTTGCATGCATGCCAGATAAAATATCTATTGTGTGTCACATTTAAAACATTTCTGTTATTTTTGCTTAATCGGCTGAGTGGGAAAATCCGTTTTTAGCATTCCTCACTGGTACTGATATAGCCACAAGTTAGCTCATTAATCATCCACACTGTGCATTTTCTGAACAAAATGCATGAAGAAGATGGTCAAAATAAAGGTCAGCACACACCTTCCAGAAGCTTCCCATGTCTGTACCTTCATAAGCACACAGCAGAAAGCTACTTTAAAACACACACAGCATAAAAGTATGGCACATAAACCTGTGTGTCAAAGACCACCATTGGGAAGACTTTCTGCAAGACAACTTTCCAGTAGCCTGTATTGTAAACTCCTGAGTATTAAGAAGAGTGTACTCAGAAGAGTGTACACAAATGTACGCAAAAGTGTACATTTGTAAAAAAAAAAAAAAAAAAAAATACAAAAGAGTGTACAAAAAACAGTGTACACAAGTTATACACTTCAGAGGTAAATTAACACTGAGAATTTTGCTGTGTGCGTTCCAGTTTATGCGGAAAAATGGGAAAGTGAATCAAAGAATACTGCTACCATCAGGTTTTTAGGGTAGATCCTTATAGAAGTACCTGGTAATGACTAAAATAACAGCACATGTGTCTTTGAAGCTCTAGATGTAAACAAATATGCCCTGCAAAAGCTACATGAGAAGTTTAAAAAGGCTATCCAGTCACTGCTGTAGTACAGTAGTACTGAACTGTAGCACACACATGCACTCACTCATGCAAGCTCTCACTCAAGCACGTGTGCGCACGCACAGTAAATTCCTTCATATACATTTTCTCCATCTATAATGCTGAGTGTGTACAAATGGAAACAAATGGACCCTTACTTTGGTTCCATTTGTACACTCTCAGAGCTAAATGTACACTGTACATTTGACAGAGTACAGACAGATATATGCCGCTCACCACGTGTTTTGTCTTTGTTATCAGACGCATAGAGTGGTAGTGGTGTTCAGTATTTAGGACCATTAGTGACCTAGTAGCAGCATTATTCCAGCAGGCTAATGGATTATTATTGTACAGCTGAATACATCTGCAGATGGCTCCTTAGGGGACACATGTTAAACACAATGCATATGATATACTCACACATAATTACTGTACTCAAAGGTATGAATGAAGCAAAATGAGAGAGAGAGAGAGAGAGAGAGAGAGAGAGAGAGAGAGAGAGAGAGAGAGAGAGAGAGAGAGAGAGAGAGAGAGAGAGAGATACAGCAGTGGTTCTCAAAGTGGGGTCCAGGGACCCCCAGGGGTCCTTGAGGGGGTTCCAGGAGGGTCCTCACCAAAATGAGTTAAAATACAAAGTATCAAAATCAGTTTAACCACTATTAACCCTACATACATTGGCTATTTGAAAGTAGCTGATCTAAAAGCTCACAATCGTGACATGTTGTGAGGAAGTTAGTCCAGTTGCACAAGCTTGGGTGCAGCCCGATGTCTCTAGGTTTTTTGTCAAGCCTGGCTGGGACTACAGTGTTGAAACCGAGCTGTAGTCCACGAACAACATGTGCACATACTGTATTTGACTGTCCACCAGCTTCTTCTCATACGAGAGAACGTTGTGAAGACCCCCCCCCCCCCCCCGCCCTCCCCCGGGGCCCATTTTGCGAACTAATGATCTACCGTATGGTATGCAGAGTAGTGTGTGTCCAAAAGAAAATGATGTCTAGTGAATCCTTTGATGGTAAAGGTAAGACCTGTGTACTGTGTTTGTAATTACAGTGAAAGTCAGCATGGAGCAGTCATATTCACTGTGGCTTTAACACAGGTTATGACTTTGAGAGGTCATGATTGTGACTTTTTCTAATTGCAGTGACAGAGCAATCACTTTCTCTCCATCTCTGTCTGTCTTTGTGCCTGCCTGCCTTTCTGTCTCTCTCTCTCTCTATGGTCCAGTGGGTCGGACAGGGGCCTGCAGTGGGTGGAAGTCAAGGAGGATCCACCAACTCTTTGAAGACACCACCTTCACCATGATTACACACACACACACACACACACACACACACACACACACACACACACACACACACACACACACACACACACACACACACACACACACACACACACACACACGTCATGCGCATAATTTTAATGTGTGCCTCACTATCACTTTGAAATCCAATGTACGCTGGAAATCCTAGACATTACCATTTTTTTAATAGCCTGGCTGAAGTTATTACTGTGTAACCACATGAACCCATGGTGTCCCTAATCTGGGCATGTCACAATGGCCAAATATTCAGCAAAAATAGTAGATCTACAAGCTAACAACACATTGCGTTGCGACCCGTTGTGAGCTTGTAGATTGGCTATTTTCTCTATTTTACATACAACACTTATTATAGAAGAACACAAAAATAGAAGATCTATAAGCTAACTATGTGTCACAGCGTTACATGTGGTGAACTTGTAGAAGCGGCGAAGACATTCGGTGTAGGGTGAAAAAGGAAGGGACCAAGTATAGACCACTGGGGGACACCGGCCAATGAAGTATATTGGGTCTATGTGGTTAAATGGTTTTAACTTATGAGCCATTATCGTGTCATTAGATCGAATAGTATTTACTGTGATATGAAGCTGGAAAGGCAGATTTATATTCCTTATTCCTATTTTGTCATGAAAACCAAAAAAACTAGACCACATTCTGAGAAGGCTACTAAAGTACATTCATGCCTAACCTTTATAGCGGCATAACTAAGCTAGATGTTTGAAATAGATTAAACTAACAGTTGTCTCTGTCCAACTGCAGTACGCGGACCAAAATGTTAACTTTGTCAAGAGTGTGTGAGGCTTCAGCTACTGTAACAGTCGGCTCTGTGTGAATATGTAGATAGATAGCCTAATAACGAGCAGAGTTAGACAGGTAAGAATTGCGATGGACAGAATTGGACATTCCTGTTCAAATCAACGTTGTTGAAATGGTTCTTCATCTGGTGCACTTCAGACGGCTGCCTCAGAGCTCCAGCTAACGCTATCATGGAAATGTATGGTTCCAAATTGTCGCCGTCAGGCAGAAACCTTGTATCTCCATATTTCGACTTTTAATGTTTTCTTTGTGAATTAATACCCTACTTTGGAACACAGGTTATTTTTTTCCCCATTTCCTTAAAAGTAACAGTTTGACATGAGAGGCTTCTGCCCCCTACAGTGACGAAATGTTTCAATGCATGACCCTCAGGACGGCATGTTGCCATAGCAGCAAGGTTATCATTTCACTGAACATTCCAGTGGCAGTTGTGTTGGAACAATACAGCTCTCTCGAGTAACAAGTACATGTACATGTACATGTACATGTACATGTACATGTACAGTACAGTAAAGTACAGTACATTACACTACGTGTGACCCCAAGTGACGTGTTGTCATAAATATATGTATGGCAGCATTATTAAGTGTACCAAAGGAGAACACTGCAATCCATGGAGACAGACCGTTTCTGTACATTTTCTATTAAGGATGAATTAAGTATGAAAAGCTGTTGTTGGGATAAAAAATGGACAACATGTTTTATTTATTGCATGTCAAATCATCTTTTATTTTTATTAAAAGGTATGGTAAAAATAATAGAAAACACTGCAGTAGCTTACCGATTGTCTTCGCTCTGTAACGGTTTTGTGCGTTGCTTTTCCTGAAAGTTCATTCTTCTAACTGCGGAGGGCATCGTAAGTAGGCTAATAATGACAAACAATGTTTTTGAATGATTTGGCGTTATGATGATGGTAAAGAACTAGCAACAAATTAAATTGCTTTAGCTCAGCAAGAAACGTATTCGCTTGTTATGAACCACATGAACCCTAGCATCCCTATTCGGGGCATATGTCATAATAGGCCAACATTTGGCAAAAATAGGCCAACACACAATGCACCAAAAGAAGACTTGTGCCCTTTTGACTGATGTGTTTATGTTCTAGAACCCAAATAATTTGTTGCGACAAAGGATGTTCAGATTAATGCCATTAGAAGTAATTTTCATTTGTGTAGTGTGCCAATGATTTGATTGGGTCCTTGCTGGTAACCCCTGCCCTCCAAATGTTACAGAGACACCAGTTCACTGAAGTTCCTTTAAACCATGCATGGTTCTCAAACGTTTTCATGTCAAGGACTCCCAAATGAATATGTATTTGGCCGCTGACCCCCATCTGAAAGCATTTTGTGTCAGGGACCCCCATAAGAGAAGATTTGCGTAAGAGAAATTCTAAATTATTCCAAAATCTTCCCTGGAAAACAAATTACACTTTGAGAATCACTGCTTTAAACCATACCTGGTTATTTCTTTTGAGGACAGGGGAAGAATTGTATTATTTGAATTTCAAGATAACACCAGATTGTTTTGACTTTGTATTGCAAATTATGATTTGTTCTCTGTTCTTCTTTAGGTACAATGCATGCATACATTTTGTGAGATGTTGCCATTTTTAAAGCTTTTCTTTGTTGTGAGATACTAATCCTATTGTAAACACAAAATGTATTATGAAACCATGGCAGACTGTGTAAATTGTCTATTCAGATGTTATTAATAAATATTTCTATATATAGTACTGATTTATTTTATATTAAAAGTGTGTGCATGTGTGCATGTTTGGTACTCAGAGTGAGAGAGAAAAACAGTATTTCTCAAGAAGAAAGGTAAAAAAAAAGGGAGATCACTGTAAGTCTTCACTTACAGCAAAAAAAAGTATTATACCGAGTAGAGTACTGTGTTTCAGTCCAACTGACCATCATCAGGTATCTCAAGAAGGAACATGAAATATACTGTAACTGTACTTTAAATGATTAAAACACCCACACCCACACACACCCGCATGGGGAACCAAACATCTACCTGCACTCAGCCAAATTAAGAGCCTGAACGTGTCAGAGTAATGCAAGAGTAATCTGAGTTCCCAGAAGTTTTCGCCAGCTCTCGCATACAAACGGGAGCAGCGAGGAACTTCTGGGCCAGAGCCCTAGTATTTGTGGGCGGGATGTAACTTACGCTCAGAATCTGAGCGGACACGCCTCTTACCGGTCTGAGAGCTGTGCAACTCGTCTAAAAAGTCAGACGAGAAACAAACAGCAGTACACAACAATGGCGGCCGCAATTTCTCAAGGGGAAATTGCTTCCCGTCCTCCTATTTACATGCAACACCCACTGCATGTGGATCCCGCCCCCTTTTCTTCATTGGCTGTTGATTTGAATCAGAACGCGGTGGCCGCGCCCCTGTTGTTCAGGCTTTGAGCCGAAGCCTCCCAGACTAACGCAAGAGTAACTAGAAAAAGTGCTCCTCGGAGCACAGGTCTCCGCCAGGGCAGGTAGGTTATTTTGGCCTCCTGGCGGCGCTATAATAGGCCAATGTGAAAAGGGCCCCATCTCTTCCTAGGCCGTGCACGGCAATCGGACACCGCATTAATGATTTGAGGCATCTTGTTCTAAAAATGTGTTTTGCTAAATTTTACCTGCTGGTGGCGCTACAACAGGCCAATGTTAAAAGGGTGGCATTTGTTCCTCAACATAGTGTGAATGTGCGTGGAAAGTTTCACCGCAATCAGACGATTTGTTCATGATTTGAGGCATTTTGTTCCAAACAAGGCACTACTGCAAACTTTAGATGTTAATCTTTGCCAATCAGGATGGAATATGAAAAATCAAACAGATCCGTCTTGATCACATGACTATAGAGATCATGTGCACCGATTTGTGTGAAATTTGGATGAAATGGGAAGGAGCAATATAAAAAAATGAGTTTTACATAAGTCGCCTCTTCGTGGTGCTATAAAAGGCAGATGTGAAAAATGCAGGGCAAAGGTTTTTCCTATGCGCACTTGGAGTGCGCATACAAAGTTTTATACGGTGGAGTTATAGGTAAAAACACAAATCGGCCTGTTATAGCGCCACCATGAGGCTGATTTGAAAAATGTGAAGTGGCATTTCTTCCTCGGCATAGTGGGAATGTGCGTGCAGAATTTCAGGGATGATGCTGTGATCATGATTTGAGGTATTTTGTTCAAAACGGAGCACTCCTGCAAACTTTGGAAGCCATTTTTTGCCAATCAGGATGGAATATGAGAAATCTGAAATACCGGTTTTGTTTAATGACTATAGAGATACTGTGTACCGATTTTCCGTGATGTTTGGACAAAATCTGTAGGAGTATTGTCAAAAAATGTGTTTCGGAAAAAGCGGCCTCCTGGTGGCGCTATAACAGGCCCATGTGAAAAATGTGGAGCAAAGGTTCTGAATTGGCATCCAGGGAGTGTATGTGCACAGTTTCGCTGCGATGAAGCCAACGGTGTCGGAGATTAGCTGTTCACAGACGGACACACACACACACACACGGACAGACAGACACACACAAACACACACACACACACACACACACACACACGGACGGACGGACGGACGGACGGACGGACAGGGTGCAAAACATACTCTCTCGCCATACCTTGCGGCCTGGCGGAGACAATTAATCCTGAGGTTGATGTCACCTCAGGTCTCCCCACTGGAAGCCTGAGGTATAGATGGGGAATCTATCAAATAGTGCACCTCTGACATTGTACAGTAGGCTACCAAATACTGTAGATAAGAAAAAAGTTCAAATGTTTTAAAGTCTTCTTCAGGGTTTGAAAGTAAAAGTTCAAGCCATCAGGTTTAGGAAAGAGGCAAGAAGAGGAGAAACACATAACAAGTTATGCAACATTGAAGCTATGTCATCTTTACTTCCAAGTAAAATGATGAATAACCCCCGGCATGTGTTGGCGACCTATAAGGCATATGTTTGGTACAGTCATTCATACCATCAAATCTCACTCTAAGCTGATCTCCAAGCTCACAATGCAACACATTTTAAACCTCACAAAGAAGTGAAAGAGTTGAAGATCAGCATACGGAGAGCATGGCAATAACTGAAAAGGATGATTCAGCATTGCGTCATCACAAATCAGATTGGACAGGATTATGACTACGGTGACTCTGAATAGACAGACAGTGAATGAAGTGCATGCATAAATAATTAAATCAAATCCACTTCGAACTGTCATACCCTGTTTTTTTTTCAGTGCCAGTTTCTCAACACTAGCTGCTCATTTCATTGCCATCAGATACCAGTAATCTAACCTCTGACCTGGGCCTCTGGGAGACCTTTTTCTAATCACTGAAGAACAATGAGGTGCATTTGTAACATTCAGTGTATTCAGAACTCAGACGACTACACCCTCAACATTTTACAGTTACAGCAAATATTTAGGCACTCATCTGAACAGCTGCTTCAATACAAGACAACTGAATGTGTGTCAGTATATCAATTAAATGAATACAGCACTGTTTCCAGTGCAAATAAAGTAACTCTCTTTCAAGAGGCAGCCAACAACCGAGCCTGTTGTCTTGTGCCAGCTTAATTTACACATGTAATGGTGGAAATTAAAAAGAAATTAAATCTGCAAGCAGCGATGAACGGGCCCTCGCACGTCTGTCCACATTAGGGGCACAGAGGGGGAGGGGCTTAAGCGATTACAGTCTGTCTCTATTGGCTGCCTAAGTGTAGCCTGGTAAACCCTCCCTCCGGAAATCGCATTTCCATTTGATTTCAGGAAGGAGTCTGGTCTGAAACGCCTTTCTCCAATAATCGCTCTGCTCGCCGAGCCGACGAGCCTATCAGCGTCGTCGCTCATTGTTCTGTGATTGACAGCGACAGTTGGCCAATCAGGTGGCGAGTTCGAGTGAGCCCGAATGAACCCGAGTGCAGCCTGATAGCCGCCGACAAAAGACGAACAGCAGCCATTGTTGTTGTCCGAGTGCCGTCACTTCTTAGTTTCGTTCTTAAAACGGTCTCAAACTTCTTTTTTGAGGCACGGAATTTACTATTAACATATCGTTTGGATAGAATTTAGTTGTTTAACTTCATATATGTGGTCAATTAATCATGACAGAGCCTATTTAAAAATATAAATTTAGAGAACCGGCAGGGGCGGGGAGTGACACGCATGTATCCCAATAAGGCAACCTATTTTCGGCATGGCCGTCCCAAAAGTCCCGTTGCGTCACATAGTCTGGAGCTCGTCAAAATGAACTGCTGATTGGCTGAAGGGGAAAAACGATCATTGGTTGAAGGGGTTGTCAGTCAACGGTATTACTCCCGCCCAACTCCAGCCCACAGCGATTATTGCAGAAAGGCGTTTCAGACCAGACTCCTTCCTGAAATCAAATGGAAATGAGATTTCCGGAGGGAGGGTTTACCAGGCTAGCCTAAGTGCGCCTAGGAAGTTTCGGAAGTCTAGCATGCCTGGAACTGGAGTTGTGGCTGTTTGAAGGTCAGCCAATAGGAACACAAAGGGGGCGGGGCTTAAGGGTGTGTGGGCATCACTTCCTGTCGATTTCATTGGATATCATTGGATTTCATTGGATAAAATCGACAGGAAGTGATGCCCACACACCCTAGGAAACTTGTGGATTGACCATCTAGTTTTGGAAGTTAACCATGCTGGGAAATGGAGTTATGGCTGTTTAAAGACCAGCCAAAAGGAATTATAGATCGGCTATTTTCACTTCCTGTTTGGCGTTGAAGTTTGACGCTTCGCCTTGGTCACGCAGTTTTACAAAAACTCAAGCTTTGATAACTTTTCATCGTTAAGGTCTTTTGTGTACTCTGAGCGAATTTGAGGCGGATCCGACAATCCGCCTAGGAGGAGTTTGTTAAAGTACAACCCGTGAAAATGGCGTGAAATGCACAAAAACTAAACTATAAATAAAAAATGGCCGACTTCCTGTTTGATTTAGGTCATGGCTCCAAGAGACTTTTTTGTAAGTCAGGAAATGATACAGGTGCATACCAATTTGCCTTTATGTGGGTGAAACCGTATTGTGGGGCTTGAAGCATCATTATGCCACGCCCCTTTTTGAGACGATTAAAATACGTAATCTTTCGCCACTTGTGTGATGTGTGTGCTAAGTTGCGCAACTTTTTGAGTACGTATTGCCCCTGAAAAACGTGATTCATTTGTGCAAAGAATAATAATATTCCTTGCAGTTTCAATAGGGCTTCGCACTACTGTGCAGTGCTCAGGCCCTAACAAGACTAGGCAAGCCTGGTCCAGCCAGACCCTACACACTAGGGCATTGGTTCTCAAAGTGGGGTCCGGGGAGCCCCAGGGGTACTTGAGGGGGTTCCAGGGGGTCCCCAGCTAAATGATGGACAGGAACTAAATGGACCCTTATGGGTCTGTAACTCTCAGAGTTAAATTAACATTGATTTTACAATATGAATTGGGGTCCCAGAGATAGAAATGCCATTAAATGGGGGTCCGTAGCCTAATGCATGTCAAACTGGGGGTCCTTGAAATTAAAATGGTTGAGGATCACTGCAAGAGAGCTCTAAAAGGTTGAGAACCACTGCACTAGGGAGTATACAAATTGCAAAATCAAAATGTTTAACCTTCTTCTCTTTTCTCTAATAATTTTGATAATTCACCCAGGGATGAAATACAGTACCTGCATATCGCTGGCAGTGAATTAACTGTGTTGTGTGTGTGCATTGCTAGATGGATATTTTTCACACTTCTGATAGCGGCTGGCTGGGTGCAAGAGAGCTATTACACCAAAGTGAATCTCATAAAAACTGAGCAAGAGCCACAGGATCCCAAAATGTGTTACGCATCAGCGTTGCCATGAGACACATTCAATGGAAGTACTGTAGAGCCCTGCTCTCGTACTTCACCACAATGAGGAACTATTTCATAAATTAAATGTATTCGCCTGTCACCTAAGCAACCAGAAGGTGCATAGCCTACTGTGAGACCGGTCTGAATGAGTTATTTGAGACACACAAGTCTGGTCTAGACACCTTTTCTGTTTTTCTGTGACATGCTGAAGAAAAGAAAATAGGTGCTATTATAGCGCTAATGCAGGAGAGGACAGCCATTCAGTGGTACAGTACACGAGGAACTTGACAATGGCTGTCTCGGTACATGGAATTATCATAGTGCATTTAAGGATTCATTTCTGGTGGGTGCGTTGGCTATGCACATCGTGTGTGAAACTGGAAAGCTGTACTGTAGGAAGTCCAGGTCAGGAGCCATTTAGGCCAGGTTATACCGAGGAGGCTATGTCAAAGGAGAATTTACTGTATGGTCATCAGCTGCTGTTTATTATGTGGGGCATGTGAAGTGTGTGTGTGTGTGTGTGTGTGTGTGTGTGTGTGTGTGTGTGTGTGTGTGTGTGTGTGTGTGTGTGTGTGTGTGTGTGTATGTGTGTGTGTGTGTGTGTGTGTGTGTGTGTGTGTGTGTGCGCGCGCGCACACACGCGAGCGAGCAGGGGCATTCGTGAGAGATAGAGAGGGAGAGAGAAAAATATCAACAGAAAAGTTAAAATGTTAATCAGGGTGGATAGAGTACCAAAATATTCTAGTCAAGTAGAAGTGCTTGACTTATTACTCAGTCAAGCACAGTAGAAGTACGCTTTACTTGTGTTCACTTCTACACAGGTAAAACTTATGACCTGGCACTTTGTCCATAATAAATGGGAATGGGAAACAATGGTTAACACACTATGGCAGAGGTCTAATAATGGATGCTATTAACTGAACAACCAAATTCAGTATGGAGAGAGAGAGAGAGAGAGAGAGAGAGAGAGAGAGAGAGAGAGAGAGAGAGAGAGAGAGAGAGAGAGAGATTAGTTTAGCAGGCAGACTGGGCTCCTCAGCTGTTCCAGGTTACTCTAATGAGCACAGCCATGTGAAAAGGCAACAGCAACCCTAGATGACAGCAGGGGTCATCACATCACATAACTACTGTATCTCTTCTGAGTAACAGTTACATATGGTCACATCCTGACCTTAATATGAATGTGTCCTACAACCAATCCCTCTCCCATTCTGGGTTACTCTCCAAAGTGGTCATCATCTTTTCTTTAAACGAAAGCTTTCTCAAAGTAGCTTTCTCAAAGAGCTAACTTAAATCCTCCTTATTACAGTACAACACTTGATCAAAAACCAAGTGGAAGTAGAATTACTTAATTCATATACAAAAATGACAAGGGTCGTCCGCCACTGGTATTGAGCTGGTAACCAGTTTGATTTTCAGCTCCTCTTGCTTGCATGTTGAAGTGGCCTTGAGCAAGACACTTAACAACTATAGCCGATGAGGTTGGTGCCTTTTAAGACCCCTACCTTACATGGTTTCCTCCACAATCAGTGTATGAATGTGAGTGGGTGTGTGAATGTAATTCACATTCTAAAAGGTGCTATATTTGTGCATTTTATGCTGTTAACTTGTTAACTACCTGTTAACAAAGAGTTAATAACCGGCTTGTTTGTTCTTTCTGCTTATGCTGATGTGTAGGTGGGTAGCAGTGTGAGCTAATTTAAATACACTCCCACACTGTTGCTTTGTATATCTCCCTATTCCCATTTCCCAGAGAGCATTAAGGACACAACATTTTGTCTGTAGGTGAAATCATTTCGTTACACAAGCAGAATAAAACATTGGGTAAAGCCACAATGTCATTCAAATCAACCTACAGTTTAACCAATTTAAACCTACTGTCCAAGGTCAGAGACTGGTCAAAGGGACATAGTGCGTTCTTGCCCAGTGTGTTGCCCTGTAATCCAGGCATAAACTATAATAGTCAACGGGTGATACATTTCATCCATCCATTCATCCATTTGTTCATTCCTTTGTTCACTTTGTCTGGGAACTCATTAACAAAGAATGCAATGCTCTATGCTGCTCCACTTTCAGTCTCATCTTAATGGAGAGTCTATTCCCTGTGTGTTTGTGTGTGTTTGTTTGATCCGTCTATGATTTACAGCCAGGCAGAATGAGATTGGGGGGGGGGGGGGGGGGGGGCGGTATTGAGTTCACTCCTCTAGCTAGAAGCAGCACTTAGTTCAAAGAGCGGCAAACAGGGTCACTTAGTCTCCAACCACAACACCGTCAGGGGGATTCCACCAGGCATCGCACAAACACACACGTGCGCGCACACACACACACACACACACACACACACACACACACACACACACACACACACACACACACACACACACACACACACACACACACACACACACACACACACACACACACACACACACACACTCTTGCTGCATGCTAATGGTATCACCATCTACCCTATCCTCTTCCTGTCACTGTTCAGTGAGTTATGGACTTGTTTGTGATCTGCAAATGCAGACCCCCCCCACCCCACACACACACACACACACACACACACACACACACAATACCTTTCGGTATCCATGCGTCGGTCTCTCTTCCTATCTGAAAGCCCCGCCCGCTATTTCACGATGGGGTCTAATCCCAAGGGTCATCTTCTCTTATGCCGTCCTTTTAGTTTCAGCATTAGACCTTGATATGCCGTGGCAGCGATAGGGACCAGGCCCAGGACCACATGAACCATGTAAAGATGTGAGGGAATTATGGAGCGAGAGGACAGAGAGCTGGGTACAGAGGAACTAGGACTGAGACAGCGGTGGGTGCAGTAGCCTATAGCTGTGGACCTGTGGTATTGTATGAGCATAATGACCCTATTTGCCATTCGCTTATGCAAGTTGGACACAGGGCATAATAGTCACCTCCAGGTTGCAGTGCACCATCCCTTCCATTATAGCACCAAAGTAGAAGGGAAGGAGATAGCATGGAGATAGCAATTAAGGTACAGTATAGGTCAGTACGTAGACAGAGGAGAGAAAGATGAGAGAGACCGAAGTGATGAGAGAGTCAGATAGAAAACAGATGGGCAGGCAGGCAGGCAGAGAGAGAGAGAAAGAGAGAGACAATCAAATCAATATTTCTAAAACTATCACGTCATAAGGTCAGGTCTAGCTTGTCCTGAGATAAACCTTTGAGTCTTATAGGTCTTGGTGAAACAGATGTCCCAGAGAGCTTCTGCCTGAAGCTGTTTGTTGGTTACAGAAATCAATGTCTAATTGTGTGACTATTGTATCATGGTGACATTATGCGTTGATACTTCAATCCACTACTCAGTATGCTGCACAGCATCATTTATAATTGATGGTTAGTAGATAAAAAGCTATTCCCCATTGCTCTGCATTAATTATTCATGATCATACTGAAAACATACACTGTAGTTTTGAATCCCCTTGCTATCCAATACACATCATTTTATGCACCAAATCATTTGAAAACTAAGAACAGACATTTCCTTGTAAAAGTCATACCCCCGCCCCCAAAGCAAACATGCAAACCAAAGCCAGTTTCATTTCGGAAACACATCTATTGTGTTTGGATCTGTTGCCAACAGCAACACAGCCAGAAGCGCCCCGGCAAAGGTTTTCTCATTCTTTTGACTCCATCTAGTGGAAGTAACGTGTAATCACAACAGAAGCACTGTCATGAGAGAACATGTAGGCGAGTCCTACAAAAACATGGACAGCCAAGATGTTTTATTTTTGTGTGTGATGATGTACAGTAGTAGGCTATTTGATGTCCGGCCATTTGATGTCCGATGCATGGATATCCCATTAACTACAACTACATATTTGCAGTAATGTATATAAATATTGTCCAAATACATTACGATTCTCACATTTACCTGTTTATTGTAAAGACTGTTTAATACAAAAAAAAACATGGTCACATGGTACAGTATGGAGGCTAAGAAAGGTAAGAAAGGAATAGGCCTGGAACAGAAATCGTGAATGGAAAAAGGTAAAATTAACTAAACATTAACTGAACATTAAAGTGAAATTCTTATCAAAATACATCGATATTACAGTATAATATGCAACCTAGTCTTTGGAAAAAAAAATTGCCTTGTCTGCAAAGCACTGATGACAGCAGAAGAAAAACAAGTCACTTTGTCTCTTACAGTAACAATGCTCTGAAACATACATTTCAATGGTACGTTTTTTTTACCCAGCCAAGTCAGCAGAAAACAGCCTACTCTATTCTTAACTTGGTGAATTCAATTCACAACATGTTTTATTACAATCAGAGTACAATTCAGAGGCTCAGACATTACTGTATGTACAGTCAGTTACCCCGGAGGTGTGGGAAGTGTTTATACAATGACACATTCAGTGGTGGAAAGTACATTTACTCAAGTACAGTACATAAATACAATTTTGAGGTACTTTTATTTTACTTGAGTATGTCCATTTCTCAATACTTTACACTTCTACTCCACAACATCTCAGTGGAAAATATGGTACTTTTTACTCCACTACAATTATTTGAAAACTTTAGTTACTAGTTACTTTGCAGATTTAGATTATTAATACAAAACTAACATTAACCACTTAAACTCTATTTTGTATTTCGGCTATTCAGAAATAACTGCTTGTAAATCAGCTATTTTGGAAAAAGTTTGGCAAAACTTCAAAGTGAAATAGAACTCAAGTACAAATTAGTATACAGGATTTTTACTTGTAAAAGAGTGTTTCTACATTGTGGTGTTGCAACTTTTACTTCAGAAAAGAAATCTGTACTTTTTCCACCACTGACAATGACACATAAAAAAATGGTCTATTGGTTGCTGTTCCATTGTAGCAAGTTCACTAGCACTTGCCTAGTTACTTTGAAAGGCCTCATTAACAGGCTTTTCTGTACATCATCTTTCAGCAGGCGGCTGAAGAAAGAAAAAAGTTGGTTCCTTCCTATTCTTTATGTAAAGCGACTTTGGGCGCTATATAAATCTGAGCTATTATTATTATTATTATTATTAAGAGAATGTCTGATTGATGTGCTGAGTGAGACGGCTATCCTAGGATTAGTGCTACATGAGCTGAAACAACAGGGAAACAGTAGTACAGTATATAGTATAAAGAAATGTATAAAACATATGTATTTATATAGTATGTCTGAGTATTTGTGTGATAGTGTTTTAGTAATTACACAGATGTGTCATTTAAAAGTGTTGGTTAGATAGTAGTTATACAAACTTAAGTCTTGAGACTACTAACTTATGTCTGGTATACATTATACAACTTTACGCCAGAGCCATGTCATGTAATGTTTAAAGCTGCAATCTGGAATTTATTTTAATGAGTAAAACACTGTGACCAATGTGTACGGTATATTAATACAATATAACTAGCACATCTGCAGTGGTCTCCCTACTCTTTCGTCTATACCCTGTTGTCGGGTAGGGCACCTGCTGGTTGACAAGTAGCACTGCCTTTACGCTCATAAACCCAATATCTCCCCTGGCCAAGCGGAGATTCCCTTTTGCACGAGTGGTAGATGTTTGGTTTCCCACAGAGGAGAACAGAGTTTAAATCCCAGGTGTTACAGTTGCAATTTTCCAAACTTATGGGTCGCAGCTTTAAGGGCTGCGACTTCTGAATCTCGCTGCTCTTTCTGTCCTTAAGGGTGTCTTACTAGGCGACTACAAATCTCAGGGAGGGACTAATCATTTCAGGATTCCCTCACAACTTTTCACAGTGATTCCAACAGCTCCGTACCATGCGGTCCCTAGTTTTGGTAGCCAATCAATCTGTAGCACACTAGAATAAGATGAGGACCACTTCTTAGCGGCTATCGGTACCCCTGCCAAAAAACAAGCGATTGTCTTCCCCAAAAAAACAATATAGCCCACTGGTTCTCAAAGTTCTCAGAGGTCTTTGAAGGGGTTCCAGGGGGTCCCCAGCTAAATTATTGATAGTTAGGAACCAAATTGACCCTTACAGGTCTGTAACTCAAGAGTGTGTGCAAATTGTTCCATTTTGCACACACTTTGAGTTATGGGGGTCCGTGGCCAAATGCATACCAAACTGGGGGTCCTTGAAATGAAAAAGGTTGACAACCACTGATATAGCCTATAGTCAATGGATGGAGATTTTCTTAAATTATGTAAATGAAGGCAGAGGAAGAGTCTGTACGTGATGTTACTCTGTCTAGTAACTTCTGTGACTTCTCTGTATGTCCTCTGTTGTCCCTTTTCCCTAACCCACTTGTAGAAAATAAGTAAACCTAATGAAAATATTACTGACATATGTGGGCCATGCTTGGGCATTGAAATATACTTTCCTAAAAAGGTGCCAGGTTTTTGCAGGGCACTGATATGTACTGGACTATTTCTGCTCTGGACTGTAATTTCTACAATAGTTTGACCAGACAACATCTAATCCTCTTCAATCACATTCATTTCCTCTAATCCTCTCATCCCCTCTTGTTTCTCCTAATTTTTCCAATACATAGGAAACTTTCTTACTACCACTGCAAATTCCCCTTTAACTTGGGGTCAAGCTAACTCGGTCCCCACCTTTTACCTGACCTTAAAACACAACTGCATTATCTTCATCACTCTCATCACCATCATCATCATCATGAAACCGCATCATTTTGATAACTCATAATCATATAATATAGGAACCCCCCCCTTAAAAAGCCACCCTAACTGAGAGGCTCTTCCTAGCAGGGATGTACATTACAGGCACGTATCTCCTTCCTGTCTTTACAGACAGCCATGTGAGTGCTCTTAGCTCTTTTCTTCACCAACATGAAGCGCTCCTGGATACCCCCGGCACAGGGTTTGGTACAGTCTGTCCAGCTGGTCCACGGCTGCATCCTGCAACCTGAAGGTACAGTAGGAACCACTCAGGTGAGTTAGTAGGGACACACATGATAGAAACGGACACTATAAACAACGTCTTTGGTTTATTATTGTTAATCAATCGCTATCAAAGTCTAGAGTGGCAGCTACAAAGTTATGTTTAATATGAAGACATGAGATCAATATAAAAAGAAATCAAAGACAGTTGGTAAGCAAACTCCCTCAGCATTCAGGTCTGTATGGCCCCGACCACATTCAAGCTCACTATGAGAAACTAGGGGCTAAGAAAGATTCTTTCTCTTTCAAACCTGTTTTGACTGTTGATGTGCAAAAAAAACTCCTCGCCCTACAGCCAAACAAGGCCACCGGCCTTGACAACATCCCCACCAGATTCCTCAGAGACGCAGCGGTCTCCATTGCTCCCTTAGTAGCCCATATTACAAACTTATCCATAAGTCAGTGTCATGTCCCACAAGAATTCAAGTTGGCAAGAGTAATCCCTCTATTTAAAAAAGGAAGCAAACTAGATCCTGGCAACTATAGGCCTGTTTCCATCCTTTGTTCCATCTCAAAGGTTATAGAGCGATCAATCCAAGAACAAATCAACAGCTACCTCAGCGAGCGTAAGCTGTTGTTTGAATTCCAATCGGGCTTCAGAACATCCCACTCCACTGACACATGCCTACTGTACTTGACCGATCACATCAAACGTGAGGTAGACTCGGGCAAATACTGCGGCATGGTCATGCTGGACCTCCAACAGGCATTTGACACTGTAAACCACGAAATTCTACTTGATAAGCTGAGGGCGATTGGTTTTGATTGCACATCACTAAATTGGATGAGATCTTACTTGGAGGGTAGAGAACAAGTGGTTGACATCAACGGAACCATGTCCTCATCCCTCCCGGTGAGCTGCGGGGTTCCTCAAGGCAGCATTCTAGGGCCGTTACTGTTTCTTCTATACATTAACGACATGAATGCTGCCTGTAACTGCAAACTGTTCCTGTTCGCTGATGACTCGGCACTCCTGATTTCGGGAGAGGACAAGTTGCAAGTCGAGGAAGCTCTCAGCTCTGAACTCTCAAAAATCCGTACCTGGCTTACCGATAACAAACTGTCACTACACCTTGGGAAAACCGAATCCATCCTATTTGGGACCAAACATTCCCTCAGTAAAATGAAGGTAAATGACTTCAAGGTCAAAGTCGATGACACAATCATCACTAGCAAAGAAGAGATTACCTATTTGGGATGTATTCTTGACAAACACCTGTCAGGTGAAAGCATGGCAACAAAGGTGTTCAAAGGAGTAAACCAGAGAACCAGATTTATGGGCAGTGTTTCCTCCTTTGTCAACCCTCAGGCACTCAGGACCCTCTCGGGGGCCCTGATTCAGCCCCTTTTTGACTATGCTAGCTCCTCTTGGTACTCCAACACCTCAGTGTCACTGAAGACTAAGCTTCAAACCTCCCAAAACAAACTGATTCGACTACTTCTCGGACTGGGGCCCATGACCCACCTCTCTCCCACTCACTTTGCCAGCCTAGGCTGGCTCAGGGTGGAAGACAGGGTTATACAACTAAAAATGGGACTGGTCTTCAAAATTGTAAATGCAGATCTGCCCGAAATGCCCCCTATACCCGCATATCTGTATAAGTACCTCGAAAAAGTTAGTGACACCCACAGTCACAAAACTAGAGGGAGCGTAAACAATAATCTGGTAACACCCACCCATAAAACAAACATGGGCAAATTCTCCTTCTATAGCACTGCCACCAAGGAATGGAATAGTCTAACCCCATCCCTCAAAAAATGCAGTTCGCTGGGCTCATTCAAAACAGCCCTAAAAACTCATCTTTCTGGAGGCCTAAAGAGGAGCTAGTACCAGTTTCCCTGTAGACAGACGACCCCCCCCCTCCCCCTTTTTTTGTACATACTTTTTATTTTATTTACTAATGTTTTTTTTTTTTTTTTTTTGTATATATATTTTTTTGTACATAATGGTATTTTTTTCCCCCTCTGTATTCTTATGTTGATTATTGAACTGTTTGGTTGCTACTATATATGTCTATGAAATTAATTCAAGGACCCCAATGGAAACAAGCCCGCAAGGACTTTTTTGGCCGGACCTTTTAGACAAAAGTATTATAAATGTAACTGTGTTGTTTTACATTATTTTTGCCTAATAAAAATTTCAATCAATCAATCAATCAATCACTAGCAAAAATATTGTTATAACATACTTATAAGCAACACTGACCTGGCTGCGCCTCCACAGCGGCATCTCTCCCCTGTTTACCCCTTCTTCGCCTTTTCCCACCTCCTCCACCTCCACCTCCTCCCCCTCCTCCTCTCTCCTCTTTGGTTTTCGTGCGGCACTTCCTGAGCTTGCACTTCTTCCTCTGGACACCCTCGGGACAGGGGCTGCCCCCGAATTCTGGCTCCAGTTTGACCATACGGGTGCGGATGGTGTGTCCTTTTCCACACGACTTGTTGCACTCTGACCACTCTGACCACTCGGACACCATGCAGTCAACAGCTGTTCGGAGGGCATAAGAAAGTAAAGCCTGATTTATATTTTGTTGCGTACTGAAATGCACCGAAAATAGATGATCTGCTATTTTCACAGTGCAAAACTGTTGCACATTATAATTTAAGCGTAAGTGGTAGCCATGGAAGTTGATGTGCGTAGAGAAAGAGGATTAACATAAAACAGTGAAATTAACACTAAACTAACACTTTACAGAGTACTAGAGCATTTTTTTTGTCACTTACGACGTTGGTTCTCAACCCAGGGGGACCCCCAGGGGTCCTTGGGGGGGGTTCCAGGGGGTCCCCAGCAAAATGTGTTAATATAGCATCACAATAATTTTAACCACTTTAACCTTTTATACTTTGGCTATTTAATTATTTTTTTTGCAATATAATATTTTTTAAAGCGAACATTTGTAACTCAAATCTGTCCCTGGAACAAAATATTTTGACATGGGGGTCCGCGGCTAAATACATATCATTTTGGGGGTCCTTGACATGAAAAAGTTTGAGAACCACTGACTTACGACACTCAGGCAGCATGCATTTCTCAGTCTGCTCCAGCTCCTCCGTGCAGTCTGACGGCTCTGACTTCAGCATCCTTTGCCGCGTGCGCATGCCCATCCCGCACGTCACGCTGCACTCGCTCCACTCAGACCATGGTGAAAGCATGCATGGAATGGCATCTGAAAAACCAGCACATGTACGCATGAAAACATGTTTTTAAATTGTTTGAAAAGCTTTGCATGTATTTAATGACATGCCCAAAATAGGGATATCAGGTTGAAAGTGGTTAAGTGTTGAGACTAAATAAATGCTAATGTTTCAAGTACTGTCATATCATTGTGGCACTCTGCATTACTCCTTGAACGGTCACATCAGGGTTTGTTTAATTAGTTTGTCTCCCTGGTAATGGCATAGTGGTATCCAATTAATTTCTACTCACGACAGTCTGGCATCATGCATTTGTCCACTTCAGTCACCTCAGCTTTACACATAGATCCATCTAAAGGAGGCATCTTCACCATGCGCTCACGCCTTCTCATACCCAGATCACAGGTGACACTGCAGGGGTCCCACTCTCCCCACTCTGTCACCACACAGCTACTGGGTGCTATGGGATGGAAAATACAATATCACACACACACACACACACACACACACACACACACACACACACACACACACACACACACACACACACACACACACACACACACACACACACACACACACACACACACACACACACACACACACACACACACACACTTCAATTCAATTCAATTCAATGGGCTTTATTGGCATGAGAAAACATACGTTTACATTGCCAAAGCAAAAAGAACAATACAACAATACAGCAATACAATCAAAACAAAGAAATGTACATTTGAAAGTCAGAATCTTCAATAGATCAATTTCTATGTACCAAGATCACTGGGTGCAGGTATAGTGCAGGAATATACACAATGATTAGTCTTTAGGGTGGTTGTGTTCCGTTTGATATCCTTCTCCTATCACAGCAACTCACGAATCTTGCTGCTGTGTTTGCACATTGTTGTACTTCTCCCAGCAGATATGGGAGTTTTTTGTCATTGGTCATGTTTTCAAAATCTCTGTGTGTGGTTGTAATCTGTGGGAAGTATGTGTCTCTGATGTCTTGGTACAATGGACAGACGGTTAGGAAGTGTAGCTCGGTTTCCACTTCCTTTTGTGTGCAGTGGGTGCATAGTCTGTCTTCTCTCGGGATACAGGTCTGCCTGTGACAACCTTTCTCGATCGCAAGACTGTGCTCACTGAGTCTGTACCTAGTTAAGATTTTTCTTTGTTTTGGGTCGGTCACGGTGCTCAGGTATTCTGCCACTGCGTATTTCCTGTTTAGGGCCAGATAGCATTCTAGTTTACTCTGCTTTTGTGTTGCTTCTTTCCAATGTGTCAGGTAGTTTTCCTTTTGCTGTTTTATAATTTTGTTTGGTCCGATGGGTTTTCTATCTCGTGGCTCTGTTTGTGTTTGTGCCCGGAGTTCCATGGCCAGCTGGCTGAGGGGGCATCTCTCTAGAGTTTCGCTGTGTGTGAGTGCTTTGTTATGGAGTGCATCTAGGTCGCTTTCTTTTAGGTGGTTGTAGAACTTAAGTGCTCTCTTTTTTATTTTGATTATGAGTGGGTATCGTCCTAATTCTGCCCTGCATGCATTATTTGGTGTTTTTCGCTGGGTACGGAGAATGGATTTGCAGAATTCTGTGTGTAGGGTCTCGGTTTGGTGTTTATCCCATTTTTCAAGGTCATGGTTTGCTAATGGTCCCCAGATCTCACAACCATAGAGGGAAATTGGTTCTATCACAGAGTCCAGTATTTTAAGCCAAGTTTTAATTGGGATGTCTATTTTGATGTTTCTTTTGATAGCATAGAATGCCCTTCTTGCCTTGTCTCTCAGGTCCTTTACAGCTTGGTTGTAGTTCCCTGTGCTGCTGATGTTTAGGCCAAGGTAGGTATAGTTTTTTGTTTGTTCTAGTGGGATTGTATTTAGGAAAAATTGATGGTTTTGGCGGCTGCATCTTTTTTGAAATATCATGATTTTAGTCTTAGTTAGGTTCACTGTCAGGGCCCATGTCTGCGAGAATTTGTGTAGGAGATCAAGTTGCTGCTGTAGTCCTTCCTTGGTTGGAGACAGCAGCAGCAGGTCATCTGCGAAAAGTAAGCATTTGATTTCTGTGTTTGCCAAGGGGATGCCTGGAGCTGTAGACTGTTCTAACGTTTTTGCTAACTCGTTGATATATATGTTGAAGAGTGTTGGACTCAGGCTGCATCCCTGTCTAACTCCTCGGCTTTGGGGGAAAAAGTCTGTGTGCTTTTTGCCTATTCTAAATGCGCATTTGTTGTTTGTGTACATTGATTTTATGATGTCATAGGTTTTCCCCCCTATGCCACTTTCCAACAGTTTGTACATCAGACCCTCACACACACACACACACACACACACACACACACACACACACACACACACACACACACACACACACACACACACACACACACACACACACACACACACACACACACACACACACACACACACACACACACACACACACACAAATTCATGTGATTCATTGAGCAACAGAGGGAGAAGGAGAGAAGAGGAGGAGAGAGGGAGGTTGTGTGTGACATCAGACCAGAGAGAGAGAGAGAGAGAGAGAGAGAGAGAGACAGAGAGAGAGAGGGGTTGGGGGGGTGCTGATAATGCAGCGCAAAGTACCACATTCTCTGCTTGTTTACAGCATAGTGTATATACAGTATGTGTGTGTGCATGCAAAGAAGCATGCACACATCAGCACCGACACTCACACAATGATACATCACTAGTACTACTCACAGCATTCGTCATTGACCACACACTTCTCTGTCTCCTCTGTGTGGAGCTGGCAGAGGGAGCCATCTTCTGGGTACTGTTTGATGTAACGTTCCCTAGACCTCATCCCCATCCCACAGGACACGCTGCACGCCGACCAGCCGATCCACTCCGACATCATGCAGGTTGATGGCTCTGCCCGGGGAGAAACATTTTATGAAAATGAAATCCACTTCCACTTTCAAAGTGGAACAGTCAGCCACTTTGAAAGTGGAAGTGGATTTTATTTTCTTTGTTGTTGACATTCTCCACTCAAAATCATTTCTTCACAATGGGTGAATAAACTTGAGCAATTTCACGTGGATTTTTATTCAACATCACTGGCTCCCCTATTCCTCTTCCTCTCTCTCTCTCTTTCTACAGACTGAAATCAATAATACTTAGGAATGGTAGCATAATAAAGCAGAACCAATAACACTTAGGAATGGTAGCATGATAAAGCAGAACTAAGTGAATAATTAATAAGAGTTACAGTTAACACTGGCCCACATTAATATTAATTAACCATTCCTTTGCCCCAGCTCTCGTGGTTATCAATCTCCCAGTGCAAGCTATGAGAGCTCTGAATGAAAGCAAGGGAGAAAAAAAATGCAGTACAATTATGCATGTTGCGACAACATGTGAAGAGTGTGTGTCTGTCTGTGCGTGTGTGTGTCTGAGAGTGTGAAGAGAGACATAAGTTAATGTTGAAGTGTCCTTGAGCGAGACCCATAACTGCCATAACTGCTTCCGATGAGCAGGTTGCATGGTTGCCTCGGCCAGTGGTGTGTGAATGTGTGTGTGAATGGGTGAATTGTAAAGCATTTTGGATAAGGCCACTATAAATGCACCGTTTACAGCGTGTGTGTGTGTGTGTGTGTGTGTGTGTGTGTGTGTGTGTGTGTGTGTGTGTGTGTGTGTGTGTGTGTGTGAAATAGCTGCATTGTAAGGATGACTGTATGTATATATCTCCAACACCTACACAGTAAAATCCTCACTTCAAAATGTTACTATGAGGGTGTAAACATTGACCCCCAGGTCCCATTTGGATGCCTACCCTCCTCCAAGCCGCATCCGGGGCCCATGCATGGCTGGAAGTCCTGTGTATGGGGGCAGGGCACACTGAGGTCCAGCTGGGCTTTCAGCATCCTCTGCCTCATCCTACGGCCTTTATCACAGGTAGCGCTGCTGCACGCAGACCATGGAGACCAGGGAGAGTAGATGCACGTCTCTGGTGTGTCATCTGGGGGGGGGGGGGGGGGGGGTCCACATTGATTAGAAAAGATCTGGTCCTCCCACTGTTATTATGCTTAATTTATATAATACATAATAATTGTATAATATATCAAATAAATCATATTATGATTAATGTGTATCACCAGAGCACAAACAAAGTTCCGAAAGAAAAATAAAGTCGTTTGAATTGAATGAATTGAATGAATTGAATGAATTGAATGAATTGAATGAATTGAATGAATTGAATGAAATCAGACTGCTATAGAAACACTAATGAACAAATCAACTATTGGATGTGCCATAATTTTCTTCAATTAAACAAAGACAAAACTGAAGTAACCGATTAAAAGTCAGCACTCAGCTTCAATCGGTAATGTTAAAAACCACAAGCCAAGACAAATACCTTGGTGTAGTCATGGACTCAGACTGGAACTTTAACAGCCATATTAAAATAAATACAAAGACAGCCTACTATCACCTTAAAAATCTATCACAGATTAAAGGACTTTATGTCCAAACAGGATTTAGAAAAACGTGTCCGTGCATTCTTCATCTTCAGTAGACTTAACTACTGTAACGGTGTGTTTATAAGTCACCCTAAAAAAAAATCGATGAAACGACTGCAGTTGATTCAGAGCGCTGCTGCAGGAGTTCTAGATCTTTACACTGGCTCCCTGTACTGTACATCAAGAATCAATTTCAAAATACTACTGTTGGTTCTTTTAAAATAACAGATAAAAACCTTACTGTTTGCTGCTGCATTTCCTTGAGATTTATTTTATAACTGTGCTCTTATTTTTACTTTTTTTTGTGTTTTTTGCTCCGTGTCCTCCTGAATAGGACACTCTATTAAGGAGATACATGTTTTTCTTTTCTTTCTTTTCACTGAATTCAAATGCCTTATTGTTGAAATGTGCAAATAAAATGAAATGTACAAATAAACTTGCCTTGCCTATCGAAAATAGCTAATGCTCACAATGCATTGCAACACACTGGGAGTTTGTAGATCGGCTATTTACGGCACGCAACACCGGCGTGCAACTAAGTATAAATCAGGCTGAAGCCCAAACACACTGTTAAGTATGAGTATAGATTAAAACGGACGGACCAACGTATGGACGGACGGACGGACAGACAGACAGACAGACCGATGGACAACTGAAAACATAATGCCTCCGACCATGGCTGTCGCAAGCAGAGGCATAAAAACAGAAGTAAATTGTGTGTGTGTGTGTGTGTGTGTGTGTGTGTGTGTGTGTGTGTAAGAGAGAGAGAGAGGCATAGAGACATAGAAACACGAAGACCTCAGGGTCCAGAATGAATACTTGTGTCTGGAGTTACAGTACATACAAGGCAGTACATACAAGGTATGGGGACAGATAGACCAGCCTGAGTGTGGTACAATGTGGTTAGTAGTAGTAGTAGTGTCATCTATTAACTTCTTTCAATTCATTGATTTATTTGCCACATTCGCCAAACCTAACAGCAATGGGTAGCCACTGAGCAGCACCCAGCTCTAAGGTCAGTGCCTTGCTCATGGGCACTGACAGGAGGACCCAGAGGAAACCCATGTTAACATGAGGAGAACATGCAAACTCTACACAGAAAGGCCCAGTCGGGTTCAAACCGCAGACCTTCTTGCCGTGAGACAACAGTGTCACTAACAACTGGGCCACTGTGCCACTCCTAAGAGAGACATGGTAAGAGAGAGAAAGAAAGACAGACAGAGAGAGTAGGAAGACAGAGATAGTGACAGAGGGAGGTGGAGGGATGAGAGATAAAATGATGTGACCGAGGTCCAAACCGTTCATCAGTGAAGAGGACATTTTTATGAGTCTAGGGACCCAGGGAAAGAATTCCGTAAAAACTGGCAATTTCTTGCACCACAGCCCAGGCTTCTTAATAGTAGACACAAACCACAAAGGTACAAAGCACAATTCAGGGGCTATTGTACACCACCGTGTCCAATGTTAGAGACTGCTCCATCACAATTAAGGTCACGGGTTGAATCCCTGCAACCACTAATTACATGTCAATCAATGGTGTACTCTAGTGCCTGAGAAAGACCCAGAGCCCTTGGCTGCTCCATTAGTGTTAGAAGTCTTGGATAAGAGACCCTCAGCTATAAATACCTAGTATGTAATTATGGATGCTTAGCATTAAACAGAATATGGTAACAAACAGTAAAGTACACACACACGTAATTGCAGGGTGTGGTTGGTTAGTCAGACAGACAGACAGAAAGACAGACAGACAGACAGACTGACAGACAGACATATGCAATAATCGTGTGTGTGTGTGTGTGTGTGTGTGTGTGTGTGTGTGTGTGTGTGTGTGTGTGTGTGTGTGTGTGTGTGTGTGTGTGTGTGTGTTTTGTACCTTCCTCCTTCTGCTCCTGTCCAATGTCGGCTACAATGTCGTCCACTGTGTCTGGCACCACATTACACTGCTCACCCTGGGAACACACACAAGGTACATTTTATTCGGTACGCCTGTCCAACTGCTTGTTAACGTACATTTCTACTCAGCCAATTACATGGCAGCAACTCAATGCATTTAGGCATGCACACATATTCAAGGCGATCTGCTGCAGTTACAATCGAGGATCAGAATTGGGAAGAAAGGTGATTTAAGCAACTTTCAACGAACGTAGCATGGATGTTGGTGCCAAATGGGCTGGTCTGAGTATTTCAGAAACTCTGAAAATCTACTGGGATTTTCATGCACAAGCATCTCTTGGTTTACAGAGAATGGTGCGAAAAAGAACAAAGAATCCAGCGAGTGGCAGTTCTGTGGGCAAAAAATACCTTGTTGATGCCAGATGTCAGAGGAGAATGGCCAGACTGGTTCCATCTGATAGAAAGGGAACTAACTCAAATAACCACAAGTTACAACCAAGGTACGCAGAAGAGCATAAGAAACACGTCAAACCTTGAGGCAGATGGGCTACAGCAGCAGAAGACCACACCAGGTGCCACTTCTGTCTAGCCTGGTAAAAAATCCCGGTTACGTGAATTCACATTATCATGCGTCTTCTGCAGACCGGTCTGGCCCCCAAGCACTAGGTGGGCGTTTTGCAGAAAGCAAAAAGTGGAAGAGCCAATCAGCGTCTGTCAATCACAGAGCCCTGAGCCTGATCTCCTTTCTTCGCCATTCTGATGCTCGGTTTGAACTGCAGCAGATCGTCTTGACCATGTGTGCATGCCTAAAAACATGAGTTGCTCCCATCTAATTAGCGGATTAGAAATCGTGATAATGTGCATTTGGACAGGCGTTCCTTATGAAGTGGCCGGTGAATGTATTACTGTATAATCATGTATATATACAGTGAGTATATCCTTCATCATACTGTATGAATGCACAGCTCTGACCTGAATGCACACACATGTATGCACCCACACACACACACACACACACACACACACACACACACACACACACACACACACACACACACACACACACACACACACACACACACACACACACACACACACACACACACACACACACACACACACACACACACACACTTACCTTCCTTGCAATACGTTCCACCAGCACCCTGGCTAGAGGAGTGATGGCCCCTCCTTCAGGGTCATAGAAAGGGCTCTGTGGATGGTCCAGACTGGTCAGCGGTCTGATCTTCTCCTGAGGATTGGTGGGAGTGTTGGGGGACTGAAAGAGACAGGAGTTAACGGTAGGGCATTTTACTTCACTGTTTGAAACTGCTGGGCTGCACTCAGTATACACTCAGTATACTGAGAGCAAGGATTGACAAACATGGGATCCATTTTTACATTCTAAGTTAAATGATCACCATCTGAGGATTTTACTGTGTTGAGCAGAGACACCAAGTAACGGTTTGTCCCATCAGCCATCTGGTCAGGGGCGTCTCATCTCTTTGATCTAACAATGCATAATGTATCACACACGTACTATCTCTTTAATAAGAGATTCATGGCATTGTTTCCTGGTACGTGCATGATGTGTGAATGTGTGTGTCCTCCAACCATTAAGCTTTCAAACAAACTCTACGGGGGAGAGAAAAAACAAATGAACTACAGTACTACATTAGCCATTCTCTTTAAAGTTCTTTAAAGCCCATTCAACTTTGTTGTTTGCAAGTTTTAGATCAAACTTTCTGTTTAATATGTTCAGCAGCACCAAATTAAAACTGAGAATATGTACATTTACCGAACAATCAATCAATCAATTTATCATTTTTAATAATGTTTAGTGAAGTTTTCAAAAATCATTTTTGTGGAATGATTATTGTGAAAAATACACCATTGAAAGATTATATCAAACGTAACTTTTGTTTAATTGAAAAAGTTACAGTCTGACTTTAAGTGTACCATGTGCTATATAATGACTGTATATATAGCTATAAATATATGCATCTCTCTATTTAGAATACAGTTGAGTAGGAACTCCACACTTCATCTACACCAGTAGATGGCAGTCATTCAATGTCTTGCACACTGTGTGCAAAGATACATCTACTGTAACATACATCTACTGTATGTCACGCATGCACGCACAGCCACAACAGGCACAAAGAAGTGTCACTGGCCAACCAACTTGCCATAATGGATCTGTAATAACTGTAATTTATTAGAAAACTCCACTTTCACTTTTATCCACTTTCATAAATACATGAACAGTTCAGGTGCATGAGGAGTGGAGAGTTACAGTCTTAAAATGTTCTATTATGTTGTGAAATTAGGCTGGATTGAAGTTAAAAGCTTTCTTTAAATGCCGTATACAACAGTCTTAGAGAAAGAGACAAGAGAAAATTATAAAATAATGGATTTATATTTGCTGTTTGTGTTTTGCATAACCTTTCCAAAGCCTGGTTCATATAGGAATTATGTATTTTTAATCAATTCCACAATATTTTCATTGTTATCATGTAATGCCTCTTTAGAAACCTCCATGTATTGTACTGACAATAACAATTCTCTCTCCATCTGGCTTCATTATTTACTGTTCCAAATCTAGAAGTCACAATACACCCCCCCCCCCCCCCCCCCTATCTGGTCTCTAGCTCCTACTGTCCGTCTCTTTCTGTCTGACAGTCAAGCTCTCTCTCTCTCTCTCTCTCTCCAACATTTACACCATTGCTTTGGTGGTGGTGCAACAATACTGCACTGCACTGTAGGCTACTGTAAAAGTGGAAAACATTGGATTTACCAACTGTCACTTTAATGTAATCTACAAATAATATTAAAGATTATTTCAATGAGCTATGAGGGTACAGTACATCTGGATTCTTAAGTACCAAATAATGTAAATATTGCAACATCCAACATTGAGACTTTTAATGACTTCTCACAACCAAGAATCCAGGGAGAGACGGTGTTCTGCATAGTACAGGGCAGTGGTTGTTTTACATTCCAAAATATATTCCAAAAATAACAAATGTATATTTACTGCAAAAGTAAGGTGCGATCCATGACTACTCACTCTAAATTCCAAACACAGTGCACTAACCTAGGTTGCCTTCAGTATACAGTACACAGCACACAAGGCTAGTCATTGAGGTGTAAACAAACACATCCATCTTCGTAAAATGACAACCGACACATTGAAAGAGGGCCTTTTATTTTCCCAAGGCCTGAAAATTATTTACTCTCTCCTCAAGAAAAACTGTATACTGTAGCTATTTATTAATAGCAGTAATTTCAAAACAATTGGTAAATGTGGAGGACCCATCTTCCATTCCAAGGATCAGACAAATAAAGATAGATTGTATGACAACAGGTAGAATTTTGCTTGCTTGGAAATCGGGACAGGCAGAAAAATCTTTCAAGTCTAAGAGTGTTAAAGGGGAACATGCAGCCCACATTGTGTATACAGATGCTCTTGGCACCATCATTGTGCTCTTAAGCCAGGCACTCATACCCAACATACATAATATATAACTTACATGTAATATAATATGGCATGTGTGCCTGTTAACCAGAGTATGTGGTTTATCACCTACCATTAGAGATGCACCGATTGCAATATTCTTAGCCAATATTTTTTTTTCAACAATACATTATTAACAGAACTGTATTGCTTACTTTTCATAATCAATTGGTGTCATTACATGGGTTCAAATGAGCATGTCCAAGAAGTTTTCTGAATTGTTTTATCAATAAACTCCCCAGACCAGCTCTCCAGCCTCAAGAGTACAGATTTTAGGGGGCATTTCTTACAGCTAGAGAGCGAGTGCGCTCATTGGATGAGTATGATCTCCGAGCTCACAGGTAAAAGGGATACAGTACCTCATATGTGACGCCACTGTCTGTCCCTGCGTCAAAGGGTATGAGCTCTGTCTCCAGACGCTGGACCCAGCCACATTCCTTTGTACAGAGATCCTCTCCTGACAGCCCCACGTTCCAGTCAGGGCTGGGCCCTAGCATGGTAAGGAAGGACATCAAGTGATGGGTACGGTCCACAGAGAACTCTGCTGATGGAGCCGCCCGTCTGGTGACGGTAGTGATTGGGGTTGGGGTGCAGAACAAATGGAAAGAGAGACGGGAGGAGAGACAAAAAGACACCATTAAGATAAGGACTACAACTGAGCACATTGTTTTTAATTGACGTTAAGGTTTTTTCAGTAGCATCAGTAGTTCTCACACTTTTTGAAAGATTTTTCAAAATTGTTGAAAAATAGCAGATGTACAAGCTTGTAGATCTGCTAGTTTTGAATAGCCAACTCTAAAATCTAAAATGACATTGATATATGTCTTTCTTGAAATCCACTGCCTTGTAGTTACACATAGTATTGAGACACTCACTCACGCTACTCATGCAACCAGGTTTATGCTAGTAACGTCAGTGTTCTAGTTGTGTTATCAGCTATGGCTTTAGAGCAAAGCCTTTAGTTTACTTTAAAAGCCAAGCCGATAAAAATGAAAGTGAAACTTAACTAAATTGCATTAGTAGGATGGTTCAACATACTTCCTAAAGCTATCGGCATATGTTGCTGTTGTAGAAAAAGCAGTGTACATCACATGTTGGAGCCAAGCCCTTCAACAACAAATGAATGTGTTAAATCTAATCTGAGCAAGTACAGAGTCAACTCAGGTCAAGTTTACTACGTTATAGTGGGTTTTAGTGGTTAAACCATTCTTAAAATGATGAGTAGCCTACAAGCTAGTTCAGGCAGATACTACGTATACACTTGAGAGGTTTACACACGTTTGCATCACTATGTGGTCGATGTATGTGACGTGTCAAGCGGCTGACCAAAGGCTGACCAAATTGGCGGTCTATTTAAGCTCACCTGATTCATTGTACTTCCTCTTGCTGTCAGTGCCACTGAATGTGTGAATGCGCTTTGCTTGCTCCCACCAGTAGGCTCTGCTTTCCCTAATGGTTCCGTTTTCCCTGGAGGGGGGTTGTTATAGATGTATATATCTCCCTGCTCTTAAATGGTTGTCATCTAATGGGCTGAGCAAGGAGT
Source organism: Gymnoscopelus microlampas (assembly GCF_963454915.1). Taxonomy (NCBI): domain Eukaryota; kingdom Metazoa; phylum Chordata; class Actinopteri; order Myctophiformes; family Myctophidae; genus Gymnoscopelus; species Gymnoscopelus microlampas. The sequence goes on from NC_139943.1 coordinate 25,367,848, forward strand.
AATGTATAGCAGAGCCTGAACACCAAGATCAAATATAACATTCACACTTGTATTTACATTTTATAAACAAAATGTTCAAAAGCTATTCATGCTCTCAATCCATTTCTGAGTTATCTTTGCTGTTTTCCCTGAATTTGCTTTCTTTCTAATTCTCTTTCCTTTCTTTTCTTTTCTGAAACCCCAATTTTCCTTTCTTGGGGAAAGACATGACTATTACATTGGTGCTACAGCATCTGCAGTCAATCGATTATTAGCTGCATTTAAAGACAAATCATATACAGTAACTGCCACCTGGCTTTCCGCACCACCTATGAAAAGCTTAGTTTCCATTTACTGTTCATATCTGGTCTATTGGATGAGGTAATTCTCTACGCTCTCTACTAACAAAAACAAATACTGTACGTCCATTTAAAACGATATAACCATCACTTTTCGCATACTTCCATGGGTTTTGCATACTTCCAAGCGTTGTAGACAGCAGTGGTCTGTGAGGCAACAAATACATTGTGACATGTGGAGAGAGAATTTTATTTTGTCAAGTCTCGCCTGAACAAATAGACGTTGAAATTAAGTAGCTACACTACTGCCATGATTTCCATTGGTACTGCTCCATCTCGACTGAATCCATAAGCTTTCACAAAATGTGCACAAGTAAGGTTGAAATCAACACAGAAGATGGACAAGAGGGCTTAGTCTGTATCCATAATATGTATTTAACTTTGAGTCTTTAAAAGGTATCTAATCATCTGGAGAAAATTACACTTATGTGTACTATTGATGAACAGTTTTCTTTTCATTGTCTGAAGCTACATACTAGAACATACTGAGTATATTACCATGCCTGTGGGCAACCACACTCATTTTGAGATGAAGTACCTCCAAAAAACAAATGCAGAAACACAGATCTGATCACAGCTTGGCAAATGAATATACAGGACTGTGCTGTCGGACCAACCTGACAACGTTGTGCATAGAATTGTGTGTGTGTATGTGTGTGTGTGTGTGTGTGTGTGTGTGTGTGTGTGTGTGTGTGTGTGTGTGTGTGTGTGTGTGTGTGTGTGTGTGTGTGTGTGTGTGTGTGTGTGTGTGTGTGTGTGTGTGCGTGCATGTGCGTATGTGAGTGTATGCGAGTGTCCTCATTAGAAACAAATAATAGTGGGATGATATCACAAATGACAGACAACGCTTGGAGGGCTAATTAAACAGATGTTTGGCTAAAGATACTGTATGTGTGCGTGTGTGTGTGTGTGTGCGTGCGTGCGTGCGTGCGTGCGCAAGAGGTAGGGTACTTTTCATACTGTATATGAATATTCAAACAAAGTCCCGTAATATAGAATAACAAAGAGTGGTGGACAAGTGGTGCACGAGTCATGATAATCCTAAAGTTTTAATTTATTCATTGTTGATTAGAATGCAAATTATTTTTCATAACTTCTGTACAAAATAATACAAATATACTGTATATATATTTGACTAACTTGAGAGTTAAAAGGGTGTAGCATCATCATCATAATTGAGAATTCAAACACCAGTGATTTACACTTCTCTGTTCAGAGGAGCATTGAGGGATCTCACAGTAGTGGCTGTGTCTATTAGTCCAACTGTCACTGAACGATACTCACAGGTTGAGTGGCTGCCATGCTGGCCACTGGGCCTTGGTTTTAATGACGGTCAGCACTTCCTCTCCCTGCAGAGAGATAAAGATGGGGGGGGGAGAGAGAGAGAGAGAGAGAGAGAGAGAGAGAGAGAGAGAGAGAGAGAGAGAGAGAGAGAGAGAGAGAGAGAGAGAGAGAGAGAGAGAGAGAGAGAGAGAGAGAGAGAGAAGAAATAGAGAAGACATGTAGTCATGTACATCAATGCGATGAAGAAAGGGATAATTAAAGGGCCCAAAATGACACATCGGCTTGACACAGGGTGATCACTGTTATTAAAGACACCAAAGTGTTTTCTACTTTTCAAAAGCCAGAGAGTGCAGACAAATTATATCCATTATCAGGACAATTCAGTTCTGTGTCACAATGGCCATCTGTCTCTCCAAAAGAGAACCCAGCTCTCTGCTAACCGCACACAAACCTAAACCACTCTATTGTAACGTCCTCATTCTCTCTCCACCATTACGGTCAATTTATGGACAGGCTCACAAGATTTTATATAAGAATGCCGTGGACATAAATTCTTCCGCCAATAGCAGGGTGGTAAATGATGAATTCGGCAAAGGAGCTGATTAGAATTGAATTGAACAGTCTGAATATGCCCTTTCAAAATTAATGAGTACTCATTGTCTCCATCAGACCCCCCCCCCAACACACACACAGACACAAAACTGGCAGATAAGAGACTGAAAAACAAGATACAACAAAGACAAAGGCACAATACGTCAAACAAACAAGAACACATTACGATATAGAGACAGATGGACTTGTTCATTTGGTAGACAAAACGTTTGATGATCACACACACAGTCAGTTTTGCTTATTTTGCATCAATATATTTTCCTGAATGCTTCAGGACATAATCTGTTATTCTATCAAGAAGAGATGGAAGAGGAAAGCAAGGGAGTAGACAGAGTGAGAGGAGATAGCGAGGGAGGACAAGAAGAGATGGAGATGAATCAAAGGTTAGGAAAGAGGAAGAAAAATGATTGGCACACGTCCGCATGTAAAAGGGAGTGAAAGAGAGGGATGAGGTGAGGAGAAATTGATGAATGGGTACGCTAAAAAGCAGGGGAGAGATGGACGGAGGCAGAACAGACAAAATGAAAAGATTTAATGAAGATCGCGGAGGCTGCAGGATGGGGCGCTGAGGGGAGGCGCAACGGGGAGGGGGGAACACGGACGCGGAAAGTTAATGAGAATGAGAAACGGAAAGGAGAGGGCATAACATAGGAGGAACCACGGAGCGGGCGGGTTGGGACAAGGAAGACAGGACCATGCTGTGCTGGAGATGTGTTGTAGAAGATAAGAGGAGCGAGCGAGAAGCTGAAAAGGTTAGAGGAGAGGAGCGAGTGAGAAGCTGAAAAGGTTAGAGGAGAGGAATATTTTAGTTCAGAGGTTGGTCATAGTGACACGTCCGACCTACAGCATGCCCCCCCACACACACACACACACACACACACACACACAGGATTCAACTGTGGTGATTCTCCTTCATATTAGAGAATATTTGGTTGTTAGAGAGTTGCCTTTCATTCCCTGCGGGGAACCAGATACTAGTCTCACATAGCCAGATGATCTACGTCTATCAATACATCTGCTGATAACTAAATTCTAATGTAGTTGCTAACAGACCTATGACCACTGCTTCAAATCATATCACCATCCCATGATGAAGGACCGCCCTAGAGTCTTGGTTCTGCATGCAGTTATCTTTTAAATTTCCAAATTGTTTCCACACAGTTTTTAGCAATAACACCGGCGTGTATCTCAGATTGTCTGGAGAGTGAGACAGACACAAGTGAGATACAAGAAGACTTTTGATTTGATTTGATTTGATTTATTTGAAAAGCCATCACCACATGGTCACCGCAGTTCGAGGATAACACAAGAAAGTCCTGAGACTTATTTCCGTTGAGGTCCTCTTACAATTAACAATCAATACGTTAAAAATACTTTACAATACAACACATGTAACTAACGTAACACTACATAGACACAAGTGACATACACAGTACAGACACAGTACACATTACACAACAATACAAAACACAAGTAACAGTCACAGTACATACATACAAACAATACAAGAACACAAGTAACATACAGAGTACACAAACAAGTGCTACCTTATCTTTCCTAGTCTAAAGACCCTCTATAGGGGAACCTTTTCTAATAGACATGCTTTCGTTTTGTATTTAAAAGTCCTCAGATTTGTTGTCAGTTTGACACTGTTTTCGAGGTCATTCCACTGTGTGGCTCCTATGTAAGTAAATGATTCCCTGCCTACTTTACTTTTAAAAGCCGGAAGGCTCACGTCTGCTACACTGGCTCTGGTGAAAAAATGGTGTACTTCGCTTCTCTGAGTAAAACATGTCTTTAAAAATATGGGGACCTCTCCATACAGTATATTATCTTATGAACCATGGTCAATCTGGCCATGATTACCCTGGATTCTACTGGGAGCCAGTTGAGTTCTCTAAACTGGTTCCTACCTATATGGGATCTGGGTCCTAACCCTAGAATGACCCTGATCAGTCTATTCTGAGCTGACTGTAGCTTTGTTTTGAGGGATTTCAATAAGCCCTTGAACCAAGATGTACAAGCGAAATCAAAATGGCACATAATAAGAGAATTGGCTACCACCTGTTTTGTCTCCCTATCCAAGTACCTTGCTGTCCTTGCCAGAAATTTAGTCAGTCCGGAGACTTTGCTCAGCACCTTGCTGGCCATATTTCGGCCATCTAGGTTACCCTCCAAGATACAACCCAGGTATTTCACCGATGATTTAGCCTCAATGAAGTCAGAATTTAATTTGACCTTGAACTCTGGGCTCTTTCTTAATTTGATTTTAGAACCAAATAGGATAGATTCCGACTTCCCTGTGTGTAAAGATAACTTATTATCTATAAGCCAGGAATTAACCTTTGTCAATTCCTCACTCAGGGAACTCTCCAGTGTGGATTGTTCCTTATGGGACATCAGCAGAGCAGAATCGTCGGCATACAAGAACAAATCACAGTTACAGGCGTCTGTCATATCATTCACGTATACCAAAAACAGTGCTGGGCCTAGAATGCTTCCCTGAGGAACACCACATTTCATGAAGCTTGAATCTGACAAAACACCATTTACCTCTACCCTCTGTTCGCGGTCCGTTAGGTAGGATTGAAACCATTTGCATGTTGCCCTGTCTGCCCCCAGGGCCTCAAGCTTGTTGAGAAGTCTAATGTGGTTCACCGTGTCGAATGCTCTCCGTAAGTCCAGTAGTACCATTCCACACAGCTTCCCACTATCAACCTCTTTCCTAATTTGTTCCGTTAAGAATAGTAAGCATGTGTCAGTTGAGTATGACTTTCTAAAGCCTGATTGGAGTTTGTACATTAGATTGTTCCTATTTAAGTACTCGTTTAATTGGTCATTGATTACCCTCTCAAATATTTTTGACACTGAACCCAAAACTGACACCGGTCGATAGTTACCGGGGTCATTTTTGGCTCCTTTTTTGTACAGGGGGAGTATTTTGGCCTTTTTTAGGTCATGGGGGAAGACACCCTGTTCAATTGATAGGTTGAAGATGTGCGTGATACTGGGCGCTATCTGCATTGCAGCATCCCTTAAAAAGAGAGGAGCTATTCCATCCAGGCCTGTGGCCTTAGCGCAATTGATCTTGGATAGCATCTCATAGACCACCTCCACCTCTACCCTCTGCAGGGAGAATGAGTTGGAACACACTCCTTGTTTCCCATAAAACTCCCTGACCCTGTCTATGTCATAGATCCCTGGTGCTAATGGCAATTTGGAGACCAGGTCTGCTGCGACATTTGTGAAATAGTCATTGAATTTATTTGCAACCAATTTTTGATCGAATACCATCTCTTCATTAATTTTAAGACCTATATTACTGCATTTATTGCTTTTGATTTTATCTCCTGCACCTAGTTCTTTTAGAGTTTTCCAGAGTTTTTGTGTGTTGCTTTTATTTTCTAATATTTGTTCTTTATAGTGAGTCTGTTTTGTACTAATAATGAGCCTCTGAGTTTTATTCCTCAGCTCTCTAAAAAGGGCCGAATCTTCAACTGTGTTCGTTTTACAATAGCTCTTGTGAGCTTTCTCCCTGGACCTGATTGACTCCAAAATGTCATTATTGAACCAGCGGCTGGACCTCTGTTTGATTCTCACCTGCCTAAGTGGTGCGGTTGAGTCAATAGCTTGGTGGAAGATCTTCCCAAAAGCTTCCCATGCTTTATTGACACAGCCACATGTTAAACCTGGAGTCCAGTCCTTCTTGTCTATTTGCTCTATGAATTTTTCAGCTGTATAATTTTTGAAAGTCCTTGCTAGGACAGTCTTGTGAGCATGAAATCTTACCTTCTCTATTCTTCTTGTACACAGTATGTCATAAAGTGATCGCTGATGCCATACACAATGGTGCCACTCTGTGATACTTTTGTGACATCTGAAACTAGAATGAGATCAATGATGGATTTCGTTGTTTCACTTACTCTCGTGGGTTGTTTTATTAATTGTCTGAAACCAAAGGAGTTACACAAATTTTCAAACCCTTTAAAGGTAGACTGAGAGGCAGAGAGAGAGAGAGAGAGAGAGAGAGAGAGAGAGAGAGAGAGAGAGAGAGAGAGAGAGAGAGAGAGAGACAAAGATCAAGATCCTCCCAAATCCCTTACTGATCTCAGCACTACCCACGACCATAGACTGTATAAATGAGATGGACAAACCCCCTCCGCTGCTTTCTACAGACCGAAAATGACGCCTTTGCTGCAAGACTGTAGGTCCGCCATCTTTCAATACGCGTCAGAATGAGTTCAGACCATTATTGGTTGGGTAACTTGTCAATCAAGAGCGGGGGGTGGGGAATGAATGCTATTGGTTGTGTAGCGTGTCAATCAAATCATCCCGCCCTTCCTAGAGAATAGCCTACTTTATCGTCAATTTTATAATAAATAGAACCATAATTTAGCAAAACGCATATCCTGATGATTGAAAGGAGACTTTAAACTAGCGACTGGAAGCATATAGAATTTATGACAATTTTTATTACAGTAAGAAAATCTAGTCTAAAGTTTGTCAAAAAACCCATTCACTTGCGCTAAAATAAATTCTTTCTGAACTCACAGGTCGGCGCAGGGTAAAACAGCGCCACTCTGGCCATTTTGTCGGCCTCATCGTAAATATCTCAGCCTTGCCCCTTGCCCACGACTCACTCCCTCACTTTGGAAAAAAGTTGTGCCAGGAGGGACCTGGCCCACACATCATTGTCTTTCTACACCCATCCTAATAAAGGCTAATGAGCCTGGAGACTTTGGGAAAAGCTTTTCTAATGTCTAAATGCAATTACAATTACACAGACGCTATGGAACAGATGGATGGATGAGCCACGCTGCTGTAATTTGTCAATACAGTAGCTTAGGTTAAAATTAGGTGATTCACACGCGCACACACACACACACACACACACACACACACACACACACACTAGGGCATTAACAGAATAATCGAATATTCGAATATTTGACAATCAAACCGACTATTCGACTATCAAACCACTATTCGATTATTCAATAAAAAAAAAAAAATAAAAAAAAGTTTTTTTTTTTTTTTTTTTTTAGATTTTTTTTTTTTTAGTGGCTTTTCTGCAGCAGACACGCAGCTGTGAGCTCTGGTGTGACGTCAACTCGCATTCCTTGAGTCCAGTCATCAATGTCATTGAAAAAAAAAAAAAAAAAAACTTTTTATTTTTTTTATTTTTTATTTTTTTATTATTTTATTTTTTATAATCAAATCGATTAATCGAATATTCGAATACTTATAGGTCGAATAATTCGAATACTAAAAATCACTATTCGTGAATGCCCTAACACACACACACACACAGTACACTTATGCATTCAAGTTGTTGAACCACTGTCTAATCTTATGAAGCCAATTACATGACTACCAGGCTGTCTTCCTGGAAATGTGCTGCAATTTAACTCACCTATCAAGGTGTCTTTGATCATGTGCAAAACCGCACACGCACACACACACACACACACACACACACACACACACACACACACACACACACACACACACACACACACACACACACACACACACACACACACACACACACACACACACAGTTGTCAATTGTCAGTCATCTATGACATGGTTATGAAGCAAAAGCCCTTCAGTATCATGTGCCCAATTATACTTTCCCCTAAGGCTGGTTGCTGTAATTGTGATAGCAAAATAACAGTTTCTGCATTCTATAAATACATCATAAAGAGGTATTTGAAATGAACAGACATCCCATCCCCCCTGCAGAGCAAGAAATTGGAAATCCAATTTTCAAGTATATTAATATTTAATGTCTGATACTTTTGGTTAACTCCGGTTAACTGTCAGTAAGGTCTAAATGTCTTATTATCATTATTATCATTATTATTTTCATACCGTAGCTCATTAGCTCAACAAATCCAACGCTTTATGTACTGGTATCTTAAGCTTAATTTATACTCATACAACTGCATCATAGCAGATCTACAAGCTCACAGTGTGAGCCTGTAGATGTGCTATTTTCGGAGCACGACAAAGTCATAGGATGAAGAATCAGCCGACAAAATCATAGCCCACATACATTCAAAAACAATATGTCGAATAAAACAAACCTTTCTCTTAAATAGTGTGATACAATGCACAAATTACTTGAATTTGAGAGTGAGAGTGAGAGTGACACTGCCTGCACTGTGACGTGTCACTGACGCACGTGAAGTGTTATTCTGCTGCGCTGCAGGGAGAACACCATTGAGAACACATAAAACACACTTGATTCCTCACCAGACAGTCATTTTTGGGAAGATTTAATGACTAGAGGTTCAGGCGACTACACAGCCCACACATCTAGAGTTCGGACCGTTGTGCAGCCCTCACACCTACGTTGCACCGCCAATTTAGGACTTCTTTTAACTACAAGGCACTGATATTAACATGCTGCTTACTCAGGTTTTTTGTGCTCAACTTGTTTTCCATTCTTTACTGCCAATTCTTTTCTTTTTGCTCCCTGAGCTGCAAACATATGCATAAACAAGAGTTTCACCTCACTGTTACCTGTAATTGTGTTGTGACAATAAAGTTGATTGATTGATTGATTAGACCGATATGCGCCGCCTAGCGCCGCCGGTGTTGGGGTTTGTGCAGAACATAGACAATAATGGGGCGGGTGTTTTGATGTGTGCCGTGTGGTGTGTTAGCCTATAGTATGCACCTAAATAATATTACAAAATGTAAAAAGGTCATGAAAATGATCATGGAATAACAAATACGTCTCTTTAATAATATTGTTATTTGATATTAATTAACTGTTACTGTTCACTTTGTCCATGCACAAAATGTCACATGCACTGTATGTCTTTTTATCCATACTGTATCAATATGCATGTGTATGCTTGGCACATTGCCTTCTCCTATGTGCACCCATACGGATGCACACTGTAGGTATCATAGGTACGGTGTACCGTATGTCCCCTGCTTCTGTTCAGATAATCACTTGCATTTGTTTGTCAGGGAGTGCACAGGAGCCTGACTCCTTTTGTGTGCAAGTGTGCGCACGCGCATTAACCTGAGGCTCAGGTAATCCATCACACCACTGTCAGATGTAATATGTGACACATTCACCTGGGGAAACACTGTCACATTAGTCAGCATGGATCACTGACTGCTGTGTTTTGTCTTGTCAAAATTATCTGTCTCTTGCAGGAATATAAAAAAGCAAGACTAGCTAGCGCCTAGCACTACCTGCTGGCACTTCACGAAAACACTTATTTTTACAGTCTACTATGCAATGCACTCATTTCTGGCAAAAGAAGATTGATAAGATGACAGACATTATTTTATTCATAATGGAGGATATAGCTCCTGTTGTAAGGTTTTTGCTGGTATGATTTGATCAATTTGGATAAACTTGGGTGGCCCCAACCTGCCAAAGCCCTCCAGCATGTCATACTAAGGTCCATATGAAAACACTTTATATGCCATGTTTTAACCTAGTCTTCGAAGAGAAGAGAAGAGAAGAGAAGAGAAGAGAAGAGAGAAGAGAAGAGAAGAGAAGAGAAGAGAAGAGAAGAGAAGAGAAGAGAAGAGAAGAGAAGAGAAGAGAAGAGAAGAGAAGAGAAGAGAAGAGAAGAGAAGAGAAGAGAAGAGAAGAGAAGAGAAGAGAAGAGAAGAGAAGAGAAGAGAAGAGAAGAGAAGATAAGATAAGATAAGATAAGATAAGATAAGATAAGATAAGATAAGATAAGATAAGATAAGATAAGAGAAGAGAAGAGAAGAGAAGAGAAGAGAAGAGAAGAGAAGAGAAGAGAAGAGAAGAGAAGAGAAGAGAAGAGAAGAGAAGAGAAGAGAAGATAAGAGAAGAGAAGAGAAGAGAAGAGAAGAGAAGAGAAGAGAAGAGAAGAGAAGAGAAGAGAAGAGAAGAGAAGATAAGAGAAGAGAAGATTTGGGTGTAACAGTGAGAAATGATAGCTGGAGTAGTGAGGTGGGGGGGGGTGACAGGGAGTAGCAGTAGAGTGGAATGGAGAGGGGAGAAGAGGAGGTGGGGTCACTGTGTGAGTGAAAGTCCAGTAATTGCTTTGCCCTCAGGCCGAGCCGGGTGGTCGCTCAGTCAAAGCTAGTGATGAATTCCATGCCCCTGGTTCTGCCCTGGGAATAAAGTTACTCTTCACAGGGATTTGTGTTTATGACCGCTGGAATGAACAAAGAAAGAGACTGCAAGGGCTGTTTAGAGGAGAGAGGGAGAGGAGGGGAGAGAAAGAAAGAAAGAAAGAAAGAAAGAAAGGGAGAACACCAAGTGGCAAGCACTTCCCAGAGCTCCTGTTAAATGGACAAGATGAGCTGGAGGGGATGTTTGGACAGAGAAAGAGGGAGAGATGGGTGAAGGGGGAGGGGTGGGAGGTAATACAGGCAGGGCAGATGAGTTCCATCAAGACCTCTGACCTGTCAGCAGCTGACAGCAGTGGACAGTTTAGCTGGCCCGAGGGCCCCTGAGGGCCACACAGTGACACTGGTGAAGAGGGAACTGATATTACACTGTAAAAAGTATACTGTTAAAGAGTGTTAATTTAACTCTCAGAGTTACGAATGGATAAATAAAAGCAACAGATAATTTTAAATGACAGAATCAACTAACATTAAAAAAGGAGGAAAAAAAGGGGAAAAAAGTAAAAAAAAGCCCACAGATTTCTCGAAGCAGCCTTGGAAAATATTAATTACAATGATGAAACAACAGTACAGTTTATGGTATGTAACTCTGGAATACAAGCTCTTGTGGATTTCTTTGGTTCCTGTGCATCTGAACTATAATTATCTTGTCACAACAACCTGATTGGTATGTTGAAAGTAATTGTTTACAGTGACATTGACTGCCCCGATATAACTGAATCCAAGCTCTGTAATGAAGAGGGACAGAACTTGCATTAAGCCGCAGACATGTGGTCAACACAACTCACATATCAGTAATGAGCAAGGTGCAGTTCCAGGTCTGGATGATGCCTCATCATCCACATGTGTCTGCAGACTGTTAATCAAAGGAGAAGTGACAGGCATTAGCAGGGGAAGATACGGCAAATTGTCAGATGGAAGGTGTTAAGGTTAAAGTGGAAGGAAGAAAGAAGGCAGGTAGGAGAAAAGAATGGATCCATTGAGTGTAATTCATAAGTATAACAGCTTAGATTTTTAATTAAAAATGTTTTTTTTTGGGGTGTTGCATTAGTCGACTATTATGCAAGGCAACATTTGGCCAATCAGATTCAACTATAGAAATCCGTAGTCGGGGACAGGCCTTATATGTATGTATGTATGTATGTATGTATGTGACACACACACACACACACACACACACACACACACACACACACACACACACACACACACACACACACACACACACACACACACACACACACACACACACACACACACACACACACACACACACACACACACACACACACACACACACACACACACACACACATATATATATAAAACACATACAAAACTGTTAAACAATCATAAATGTTTAACAAGGTCTTCAAAATGGAGCACATGGTCCTGGGTAGATTGGTTTCACTTGAGGCTAATTCTCCTATCAGTAAGTCAATAGAAAAGAATTAAGCTGCAGTGAGACTGTTTGTTGGGCTATCTGGCAGTGTGGGGTTTGTTTTGTCTGGTCATTTTACTTTGTCTACATTTTCCCTGCAGAGTGGAGCCATCTTGTGTTCAAGGCCGTCTAAACTCTAGAAAATGGAAAAGGGGAAAAATATTTTGATATTCATTGCAGATAGCAAGCAGAACGTCAATGTTTATCAATTAAGGAAATAGCAGGTGTGTTTGAACATCTAAAAAAAAAGAGCAGAAATGTGAACTATTGAAGGTCATGTCACTCTTTCTTGACCCAAAGCGAAATCCAACTACAAAGTGAAGTCTTTCATCATAAGATGAAAGAATGGGAGTGGTACCTGGAGACAGACAGCAATGAATGCACTGAGAGACGCGGTCTCTGCATCAATCACCCTCTTATCTAGATGCAGATGAAACATCTTAACACACACACATATATATTATATATATACATATACGTGTGTGTGTGTGTGTGTGTGTGTGTGTGTGTGTGTGTGTGTGTGTGTGTGTGTGTGTGTGTGTGTGTGTGTGTGTGTGTGTGTGTGTGTGTGTGTGTGTGTGTGTGTGTGTGTGTGTGTGTCTCTCTCTCTCGATGTTTAATTCTCACACACACACACACACACACACACACACACACACACACACACTGCTAGTTAATAACCACACTATTATCCCTCTTAACTTCAGTAGCACAACCAAGGGTGCACACTTGTCTTTTAATATTTGACATAAACAAATGTAATATGCAAATATCTGACATCATTTAATTTAATAAAGACCAGACCAGAAGCAGGGATAACATTAATGACCAGAGGGGGAGAATAAGACAAAAATACATTCAGTCTCTATACACGTTGCTGCCCACCATTTGAATATCATTAGTTTGGATGGATCCAATCAAGCGTAATTCACACTTGGAATCCTTTTCACCTTTCAGTGGGAAGTGTTCCCACCTCACACAGTTTTCTTATACTTGAGCTCCACATCAGCGTTTGGACCTTGGATGTCATTGGTGGGCGGGTTTCTGAACAGCCCATGCACCTCTGAGATGCAGAGTGATTAGACAGAAATTGTGCGCTCCTACTGTATAATGAGCATTAGCGGGGAGCAATTATATGAAGATAAGGTTGAAAATCGGAGTGTTCCTTTAATTACTGCACATGAAAACTTCTTGAGGCTTATACAGTCTGTCAGCTACAGTACACTGATTAAAAGTTGGTTAACAGGCTATTTGTTGAATAACATTTCTTTAACTACATTAAACATATAAGCTAAGCCAAAAACAAGCAGTTATTTGGTCTATCTCAAACAAGTGCGTTTTTGCTGTTCTCCTTGGATCGCCACCTTTCTGTGGTGGTACGGTCTAAGCTTATATGTATTGTAGCTTTATTTCCAATGTCAAAACATGCAACTATTCCAGGTCCTCAATAGCTCATAGGTAAAACGACACTGAGCAGGTGGAGGTTATTGCAATGTTAGGTATTCTAAGAACTAGCTTGTGAATACGATTGAAAAGAAAACCTTGAAGGAGAGGAAAACTAATTCTATATGATATGTCTGATGTTCAGCCAGCTTACATAAAATAACAACAATGGACAACTGTTTTTTATGGCATTTATGCAATGCAACTGCATTTGGAAGGCAACTAGAAAACCCATTTACTCAAACCATTATAGCATTCGGTTTAGGGCTCAAACTTTGCAAGCGTATCCATTTGCAACGGTAATAAAACCCATTTCACTGGAGGTGCCTTGTTATACGGAAATAATGGCTACCCTCCAGCCAATGTGATTTGAGCATTCACCCATTATATAAACAGCATTATGACTCCATTTTGAGTGATTATAGTTGACAACTCTCCACCTCCTCAGTTCAACAGTGTAAACAGATAAACCATGCACATCTAAACAATGGAACAGAACAGAGAGTAACAGAACAGGATGGAACAGAGCAGAGCAAAAGAGAACAGACCAGACATAAAGGGTGGATCAGAAAGATGCTGTGTTAGTGGCATCCTCCCGACTTTAGAGTGAGGCGGTGCCTGTCATGTACTCACAACACCATGTGTTCTCTTCTGACCTCTGAACTTTGCCGTGTTTGTAAACACTCTTCCATCCTCCCAGTCTCCCTCCTTCTGTTCAGTACCCTGACTGATAAAAGGCGGCACATCATACAAATAGAAAAAAAAGAAATGTCTCGGCTGCCACTACTCTCATCTCCAGCTCCGTGTCCAGCTTCCTCCCTCAGTTTGGCCCGTCTGAACCTTTCAGCCAATTAAGAGTCGGCTGCGAGGGTCTGTCCATCTGTCATCCGCCAAAAGCTTTCTGAGCTGTGTGTGTGTGTGTATGTATTTGCCCTTTGGAACTTCCTAACTCAACTACCTCAGTCTCTTACAAGCACAACTCTTGATGGATAGCACTACACTATATAACTCCCTAACGTACGAAAGGCTCAAAGATACAGACTCCCACCACAAAAATATGTGCACACACAGAAACACATGTGCATGCCCCGCTTTTTTAGAGAGAGAGAGAGAGAGAGAGAGAGAGAGAGAGAGAGAGAAAGAGCTGTCTCCTACTTTTCATCTACTTTCTGCTCTACAAAGTAAACTCCTGTTAATTAACCTGTGTTAATTTAACTCAAGAGTTACAAATAGATAAATGAATACAGGATTTTACTGTGTACAAGACACGTAATGCCATTACGCTGTAGTCCAGCTGACCCTTTATAACAATCCACTGGGATCAGCATCACAAACACTGACCTCCACCATCACCACGGATAAATAAAACTTAAAGCTCAGCAAAGTGAGCACACGTGTCGTGTCTCAGAGTGGGCGAGTGAGTTAACATGTGTTTGTGTGTGCATTAAATGCGTGCACGTCTTAAGTGAGTGATACACCAGTACAAACCATCCTAGACAATAAACCAAAAGGTTTAAAGGTTAATATATTCCATACTGTTTTGAAGATTATTGGTATATGAATATGATTAAAAAGAAGCCTTCTGGCAGAGAGGAATGCAACGGGGCATCAGGTTCATGGACAAAGGCGGTTTAAATCCATCCAGACATTTGCAACTAATAGATATGGAGATCTTGAAACCTCTTTTCTTTTCCTGTACGATAGTCTATGATACAAATGCACAGCGAGCAAGTCATTACAAATGATACCACCGGTAACAATTTTCCAAATAGATGAATACATGATAAATACAAAGGATCATTAAAATGTAAATCCTCCCCTCTAACCTCTTTCTCCTTCCTTCTGTCCTCTTTTAAAAGTGAGACCGGCAGAGAGTTGCTATAAACATGTGTATGTGTGTGTGTGGATTCAGTAATTGTAAACCTGCATCCGCAGGTGATCTTACGAAGGTGTAATCTGAAATGTTTTCTTTTTTCTGTGCTTTGCACCCTGTTAAAATAAAAGGCTCCAATCACCCGAGTTGCTCCAGCGCCTTCTTTATTCAGCTATATGCGTCCGATCCTGAGACGCACCGGATCAGCCTGAATTCGGCTTGAGGCGCGGTGGAATATCCCTTTAATCCTGCATCTGCAGGTATTACGAGGTAAAAACTGTTAAAGCCAGCACAATAATAATGTGAAATTATGTAGCCTATATATTCGACACAAAATATGCTTAGATGTGTTCCCGAATGCAAATTATACACAAAACACAGATAACAATCTTGCAAAGCATCTTCTATCTGCCAAGCAAATGGAAAGACAACTTCCAACCAAGTCTGAACAATGCTACTGTTGACAACTGCAGCAGGTAAAAAAAGAAAAAAGAACACACAAACTTTTACTTCACACGAATGTTGACGCTGTGATAGTTTGACAAAATGGTTCTAAGCACGGAGATGGCTTGAAGACGCACAGAGGGAGAGAATGTTTCTCTTAGCACTACTTTCTGCCCTCTTAATCTGACAGGTGTCAGGAATGAGAATAGATGGTGTGTGTGATTGTCTGCCAGTTTGAGGGAGGTCTACGGCATTTTCCTGTGAAATGTTTTGAGCACAGAGATGAAGGATAGTTCCATCGACCCCCTGTGACAATCTCCCTGAAATGAGGTCTTCAAAACAGATAGAGTATAAACAATGGGATTAGGGTGAGACAATAACCCATTTAGACCTGAGGCCGATTCTAAAAACGCCTTCTAAATCCTGACCTAAGTTCTCTGAAAAACTTCAAATATTTATAAAAAATTACAACAAATGTATGTTGCTGCTATATACTGTACATAGCAACAAGAACCCCAAAAGGGGTTCCCGTCCTGAAAGGTATAGTTACAAATAGGGGTTCCCACCCAAAATGGGATAAGAGAGAGAGGGTGTGAATGTATGAGAGGAGTCAGTCCGTCAAGCAGCTGTAAAGATGGAAAGAAGGGATGAAGGGAGGAAGAAGAAATGGAAAGAGTCAATAAAAGATATCAAGAGCTCCGGTGAAGTTCATAGTGACATATTTTACATTTCCTACACTGTCGCATAACAATGTGGCTCAAACAAAAAGCTCTGACCCTAAAGTACAGCACAAAAAAAAACAATCTATACAGGACTCCCCAGAGAAAGATGATGGGTACTAGCCTGGGGCAATATGGCTAGGCTCAAACCTACTGTATGACCCAATGACCATTGCAGGAAGGGGGTGTTACACCCCGAAACAGGATATGAGGAGGGTGCTGTGAAGTGTGAACATCAGTAAAGTAGCCGGACCGGCGAGTCATAAAGACCTGCATCAGTGCAGGTCCTGCAGGTCCTGGTGCCAGTGTTCAATCACAGACTGTCTCATACAATTTCAAATGCTGCCGGCTGTCTCGAGAGACTACATCAATGCAGCATAATTTAGCACTTATATAGCACACGTTTTTCATTTAAAACTCTTAACCACTTAAACCCTCTATTCTTAGTAAAATGGACCTGAGTTACAACTGTACTTGGACCGCTTTTTCCCATCTACACCAAATCTCTTTGCCAAAAATAGCCAATCTACAAGCTCACGCAATTTGCTATTTTAGGCGAATGTTCCCCCCAGAATAGGCATGCTGGGGTTCAAGTGGTTAAATAAAAAAAAGAGAGAGGGGAAGGGCCTTTCGCTTCAAATGGCTTTTTCAAAGGTCATGTAACAGTCACAATAGATATTTCCCAGAGGAATCTTACCCGAGTGACGCTTTTGAAAAATTAGGTGTTGGATGCATGACAAAAGGTTAGTTATGGCAGTGGTGGGGGTTCAAAGCAGACACACCGTGGAGCTCGTTCTAATGCACCTCTGAGATTTTATGTTGTGGGCCGTCACATCCGACTAAACTCATTACAAGTTAATTGCATCAACCTATCAACTCACTTTTCCACTTCAATTTTAATGCACAGTGCTCTCCGGCCGGCCGCTCTTGACATTTTGCTATCTGATCATGTAAGATTACACTTGGCTGTACAGTATGTGACATTTCGAAGCAAGTTATAATTAGGTGCACCATGGATTTTTTTTTGTCCCTGTTCTCCGTCAGTGTGCCATCATGGTATTAAAAAGGTTGAGATTTTAGTCCTTGACCAGTAGCTCTTCACATTTCACAACCTTGACTTTTACAATATTCTGGTCTGTGTGACATTTCACAGTAATCCATAATTAGACATGCCATGTAACTGAGTGTGCCATGTAATTTAGTGTCCCATGTACAGTAAGCGGGTTGTGACTTTAGAAAGGTGGAATTTTACTGTGCTGGATGGATGTTGGGCGTTTCCCCTCAATCAGTCAGTTGTCCTGGATGAGAACAGTGCACTCTTAATCTTTATTTACCAATATTACTGAGCACAATTTGTTCCTAAGTGAGATTACAAAAATATCATTACTGGCACAAAATACAACTCAAATTGTATTTATTTTCACAAAGTCAACTACGTACTGTGCACCTCTACTTTATTTATTCTTGTAGGCACCCTTTACTTTGGCAGTCGTAGTGAACCAACTAAATTACTCAAGCACTTGGCATGTCAAAACCTGTGAGTGCCGTTTAGTGCCAGAGAGACCATGACTTCGAATTAAGGCAGAACTGTGGTTATCAACTGCTGGGGTTGGAGTGGAGTAAGTTCAGGTGTGCCTGGAGGATTTGCTCAAATGAACTTCATCACACATACTTTTCCACAGGTTTTTGCATGTTGAGCCTTGTCCAGTTGCTCTTTGTACTTCCATTTGCTACTCTCTCTTACAGAAATGATGTGTAGCCTGCGAGCTAGTTCAGGCAGATACACGAGAGGTTTACACGCATGAGCAGCTCTATGTGGGCGATGTACTGTACTGTATGTGACGTGTCAAGCAGCTGATGAAATTGGCGGTATACTTAAGCTCAGCTGATTCTTTGTACTTTCTCTTGCTGTTAGTGCTGCCACTGAATGTTGTATGCACTTTGTTTTCTCCCACCACCACCACCAGTAGGCTCTACTTTCCCTAAGGGTTCTGTTTTCCCCTGGGGGGGTTTGTAATAGATGTATATCTCCCTGCTCTTAAATGGTTGTTTGGGGGTCATCCCTATGTTCCCCGGGTTCTATGTTCCCCCACTAAGGTTAGGGTTAGGTTTAGGTTAGGTCCTATGTTCCCCGCTCTCCCTAGGAAAGCGGGGAACATAGGACCCGGGGAACATAGGTACAGTCCCGTTGTTTGCTAATGTGCTGAGCAGGGAGTAATGTATAGCAGAGCCTGAACACCAAGATCAAATATAATATTCACACCTGTATTTGCATTTTATAAATAAAATGTTCTCAAGCTATTATTGGTCTCAATCTATTTGTAAGTTATCTGACTGAACTACTGCTTACAGTATATGAAGTTTCTGACTGAACAACGAGTACGTCATGGATTTCGGTTTCTTATCACAGAATGCCACAGGTGACTACCAAGTCAGAAAAATATCTCAGGGATTTATCTTTATATCATCGTCACAGTGAGTGTTCCCAGCTGCCATCGCCACTGCTTGATTGTGTCTCTGCCTGCCTGTCCGTCTGTCTTGTGTCAGGGCTTAGGCCGTTGGTAGTTAGGAAAGCAAAGGTTCAAGCTTGTAATAGAGGTATCTCTTAAGGCTTTGTCCTCGCATCACCACAGCTGATCGCTCCCCTGGATGGTTGAGATTCTCAGCTAAGACAGGGATTATTGACCCATGTCAACTTTCTCTGTTCCAGCTTTACAGCAGCCTCTTCCAAGTGCACGCTGACTGAAGCTAGAGTTAATTGAAGGAACATACAGTAGTATTTGTTTCTTAGCAGTTTGCTTACAGAAAATGTTATGTTCTGTATGTACTGTACATGTGAGAGATATCAGTTGCACTAGTTTTATTCCACAAGTGGAGATCATTATCTACTTTCACATCTATTCATTTAACCACATTGTCGCCCACTACTGTATGATTACTATTCATAGTCATTCAGCATGACTCTTCTCAAAATATAGGCCTATTATGAATTCTGCAACAAAAAAAACCCCAAAAAACAAGACTATCTTCAACATTATCATTATTCATAATTATGGCCCACTCAGTCTAAAATTGGTGGACTGTCCCTCTTGTTAAAAAAATATGCTGCATATTCATCTGGATCTCTTTGTTCCTGTCGTGTTCTCGCTCTGGTTGCAAAAATGTGACAGCTAAATTTGCAAGTTACACAAGCTTTGAGTTTGAAAAATAAGAATTTAAAGTGTGTTTTCTCTTTAATCTTTATCTACTCAAAAACAACAAACACACACACACACACAAAGTACCACGGTTGTTGGGTTGAAAAGGTTAACTACCTAGGGGTCCGAATTTTGGGGCAATCATTTGGCGAAAATAGCCGATCTACAAGCGCACATCACCTCACGTTGCAATGCATGGTTGGTGAGCTTATTATCATCTATTTTCGCGGAAGAGTTTTGGTGTAGAAGGAAACAAGGAGCGAACCAAGTATAGAGCCCTGGGGGACCCCGGTCAACTAAGTATATAAAGTGACATCATGTCACAATTAAAGTGTGGGGTACTCCATATAGTGATGAAGAACCCCACATTTATTTTTATTTTGAAAACCCAACATTCCATAGTAGAAGGCCCACTCAAGTCATGTCAGTGAGTCTACAGCACAATGGCTTACATTCCAGGCTACAGTACACTCGCAAACCCTCTCATTCCACATAACATTTCCTTTGTGTCAGGGTAGTGTTTAGTGCCAGAGACAAGACAAGGCCAGCCAAGAGAGGAGTTAGGCCTGTCCTTCAGCCTCGAATGTCTCCATATAACAACCTAAACCCAAACTGACAGGCAAACACCCAACTGTCAGACCACTAAGAACACACTATTGTTCAACTATAAACTGCTATGATGCACCTTTCAGCACTCTAGGAGAGAGGCAGCATGGCATGGAGCAAGCACGCACGCCCCCCCCACACACACACACACACACACACACACACACAGAGTACAGCATACACTGTACAGTAGGCCACACTCAAGTACACACACGTGCACGCGCACACACACGCAAGCATGCGTGTGACATGCACACACTCACAGGCTTTTCATACACATAATAGCAGTCTTATCACACACACTTCCTCTCCCAAATATCTTAACGCAACCTTCTACACCCACACCCACACACACACACTCCAAGAGAGCTCAGCTCAGCTTGTAGCCCATTCTCTCGGGGAGGAATCCAGGGGATGCGTCACATAAACATATGATCTCCGAAGGCACAGTTCACTTAAAAAGGGGTTTGCGGTTTGCTGGTGTTTTCAATAAGGAATCTAAAGTCAAGCTGAATCCAAGCTTCAAATATCATGAACAGACCAGCTAACTACGCAGCATGCTCAGTCTAATGTAGATATGCATTTGGTTTAATGAAACGGATAATGAGGGGATATAGGTACAAGAAAACCCACTCTCTGTATGTAAATGCCTTGCCCCCATGCTGTCGGTGGAAATGGGAATTTCACACTACTGCGAATTCATCCATTAAACCACCATTGTGACAGAGGAAAAGTAGAGCGTGCGAGAAAGGATATGTACGTACATGCAGATGCACGTTTGCCACAATTTACATTCCTCATTTCATCAGACCCCTCATTAACTTCAAACTGTGATGTAATGGCTTCTGACAACACACATTAACAGTAGGTGGAGGGACCCAGCAAGCAATAATAATCATCATACCTCAACTCTCTATGCACTGACAAGGATGAGAAGCGCAATGCAGATACCATGCTCTCTGACTTTATCTGAAGACATTTTGCTGATCTTCTCTTGGCTCAGCATACTGTTATTTTGAAGTAACAGCCTTTTTTCTTACTAGTGCAGGGATTCTCACACCAGTTGACCCCATATTACAGACTGAAATCCATCTAATCCCAACCTTTAAGAGATGGAAATTATGCATTTACATGATACTGACATTTACAATAGCCCCTTGGTTGTAAAAGGTTAAAATTTTCAATGTGACAGGAATCAATTTGTTCTTCTGAGTTGGTTAATGGTAATGCATGGCCTGTCTGCATGGGCGGTCTATACAGCCAGATTATATTACTGTCATTTAGGTTAGTACGGATTTGTCTTCACTAAAGAATATTTTAATGGGAATTTGTGAAAAGAGAACAGAATACCAGTCCATAATACCTTGGTCAAAATCTCAAGGCACAATAGACACATTTTATTACTCTCATCACTCTGTAAATGTTTATTTTTATGTACCAATGCTACCAAGCCCCATTTCATACAAAAGGAAAAAAAACACACACAGCCGTTCTCAGAGTACTTAGCGCAGTACACATTATCATAGTACTTGGAGGCAAGTCCATGTCAGTACGATGACGTACTATCGATGACATCAAGGATCTCCATATGACCGATACACACTCACAGATTCCTTGCATTTATATATAGCAAAGAATAACCTCTACAAGCTCAAAACGCATCAAAATGCGTTGTAAGCTTGTGGATGTGCTATTTTGGCCGAATGTTCGCACCAGATTTGGGATACCAGGGTTCATGTGGTTAATAAACAATGAGTTTCCAGGTCTCATTAGCCTCTGAGCCGGTCAGACTTTGCCACTCTTTCAAAATGGGAGTGAGAGTAAAGATCTAGACTAAGGCATTATGTTACCTTCTGTCGAATCTCTTCTTCCATCTTGACTGGAGAACCTAGTTCAGCAACCTGACGGACTCCTTCACTGGCATAACCACCATATTCCCACAGGACGTAGCTTCTGGAATGTGACCCTCCAATCAGAGCTGACCAGTGGTTAGCTCGTCCTGGGACACAAGAAAGGATAACAGGTCCGTATAACTTACAATGCAGAGAACCTTTTCAGTATGCTCCTTGTAAACACTGCTTACTGCTTCTCTATCCTCTGTGATACATAGTTCTAAGAACACACACACACACACACACACACATCATGGTGTGTGTGTGTGTGTGTGTGTGTGTGTGTGTGTGTGTGTGTGTGTGTGTGTGTGTGTGTGTGTGTGTGTGTGTGTGTGTGTGTGTGTGTGTGTGTGTGTGTGTGTGTGTGTGTGTGTGTGTGTTCATCTTTTGAACTCACTGGGGTAATCTTTAGGATGAACTTTCTCAGACCAGTTGCCAAAGAAGGTGAGTCTGTACTTTGCCGTTCCACAGGCGCAGCACTCCAAGAGAGGACTCTCTGTGGCCGCACCAAACACAGGCTCTATAGAGAGACAACACATACAGTACACATAAACACACAATTCAGCCCTACCATAGACACTCACATGCACACATTAGGAAGTGCGCAAGTGGGCTTAAACAAAAACGCAGTACCTTATGAATTACTAGAGGTTGTAACTACACCTAAATGTCACTAAATAGCCCACCTATAAACTGGTACATGAACCCTAGTGTTCCTATTCTGGGGTGAATATTCGGAAAGAAATAGCAGATCTAAAAGCTCACAATGTGGCACAACACGATTGGCTATTTTTGGGGACGAGATTTGATGTAGAGGATAAAAAGGATAAAAAAACAGACTGACGCTATAACAGACCTCACTTGAGAGAGGGCGCGTGTGTGTGTGTGTGTGTTCGCGCGAACATGCGAGCGTGACGCTTCCCTCTGGAAACGACAGTTTATAGCTTTATAGCCTTCCAGATTTATGCTTCCTTTAACAACTGTGTCCCAGGGCAAATACAGCTGATCTACAACCCACGTTGAGGGTTTGTAGATCCGCTCGCGTTGGACTTGAGTTTTCCTTCTAGGCACAGTGGTCGATGTAACAACATCTTTATTATTCTATAATCATTGCCTACATTGTAACATTAAGGCAAAAATAGGTTACAATATTTACATACAGATATTCCAATTATAATAAACATACATTAAATAGTACATAAACGTTTAGCCCTGATAAGGCATGATTAGTCTAATATTGCATTTTGCCATAGTGATGACGGGGTCTGACGGAGATGGGGGGGGGGGGGGGGGGGGGGGGTTCTGCATGTTGATTCCAGGGGTGTGGCATATTCATGAGGGGTTGTTCTTGCAGTCTTGGAATATTGGCATAATTAATAGATCCTGGAATTGTTAATGAGGGCAAATAGACAGAACGAAGTTCAAGGTGCTATAAAAATCTTTTTTTGGATGAAAAAAATACTTGACATGGGCATTACTGATCAAACATTTATATTTCTGACCAAGTTTGGATGTGTGAACTGGACCTTTAAGATTTTAAGCCTGAGAGTCTCTGTGTAACTAAGTTACTTACTTATTATGTAACTAATATTTGGTTTGATAGTGTATTTAAAACGGATCATTAAATTAATCTGAGAATAAAATGGTCACCCTTTCATGAACCTTGCATAATGAGATAACATGGATTGGGTAAAGTTGGCAAAACAAACTAAAAGGGGGTCAGCTTCACTAGCTTCCACAATACTCTGCAAAACTATGTTGGATTGGTTAGAGAAGGTTTCTTGAAATAAAAGGGTCCCTCAAGGTACAGTGCTTGAAAACCATTGGTGCAAGAACATTGTAATGCCTCAGTGATTGTGAGCAATCAGTGTGGGTAGCTGGAAGTGTCCTGCTGCCACTCTTTTGTGTTTATCTGAGCAGCCTGCACATCTCCAATGCTGACGTAGTGTTTCCCTCCACTATAAAATCACAGGGAACATAAAAGCATTACTGCCGCACGATGGTAGATTCATTGGGGTATTTAAAATTCCACAGAGCATGCCAGGAGATCTATAGCCCTCACTGAATTTTGTTGTTGACAATGTAATTTTTGTTGTTGCTTTGAGACATTATTTGACACTTCCTTTTGAAAGCCTATATGAAAGGTATTAAAGAACGGATGACAGAGGGATAATGGACAGATGACAAGCAGACAAGCATAACACTGCGAATAGGCAATGATGGCAGGTGGATGACGGACGGCTGTCATTACCTTTCTCACACAGTGGAATGGTGAGGGAGCCCTCATCCTGGAAATAGATAATTCTCTTCTGGACAATACTGGCCCTGGAGACATGGATAGTGACAGACAGACAGACAGACAGAGAGACAGACAGAAAGAGAGAGAGAGCAAAAGAGAGACACACACAGAGAGAGAGACAGAGAGAGAGACAGAGAGAAGAGAATGAGAGAAGAGAATGAGAGGAACAGATACATCGACAGGAGAGGGGTGGGAAAGGGAGGAAAAGACAGCAGAGGGGAACATGGGAGGAATTAGAGGACTAATACCATAGTTGTTGTTTTTCCCCCCCGATTCCAGAACCATGTTTTTCCCAGACAGGCAAAGGTAATGGGTTCCTGGGGGTATCATAATGGAGTTGGAGTGCACATCTTTTCACAGATGCTGTGTGGTATTCTCTGCCCCCTCGTGACACGCTATCGCGCAGCTGTGACATAAAACGTAACCGATGTCCATGCAGAGAGGGAACGGAGTGAGGGGAATGTAGGCATTACCTCGGAGGTAGGTGTTATGTTTGGCATATACTGTACATATTTTCATAGACTCCAAATAGAACTAAAACTTAGCCTTTTTGAGTCTCAACATGGCTTCGAAAAGAAACTGGTTAAAAGGATTTCATTTTGTCTTCCAGGGTGATTATCGCGCCTTTTATGACTCAATAAAATGACTACAGTAAAATTAAAACTTAAAGACGTAAAGAGGGAGTGAATGTATAGGGACTACCAGCACTGAGTTGTGTCCTTCTATAGAGATTCCTCAGTGACTGAATTGTGCACAACAGTAATGCATGACACTACACAACCTGAATTTAACAGTCTCTGCATGGCACTGCTACATTCTGCTGTGTTCAGTCCAGAAACACTTTGCACCAGATAGCATAATATAAAAATTGTATATGTCAACTGAACATCAGTTCCAGAGAGGATGAAGGGATATTACCTCGTTATCTGTTGTATTGGCCATATAAATCTTTAACAGTCTCTAAGTGGCACAGTGTACTCGATATAGCTTTGACTGCTTGGCCATGAAATTGAAGAACACAACTGATATACATTATATATGTCCTGGACACACAGATGTCTGCCTGTGTGTCACACCATGAAAAATAGAGTCTTTTCTTTTTTGTAGTGAGCCGCCTACAAATGGGTCTGTGTGTACACGTGTGTATATGTGTACACGTGTGTGTATATGTGTGTGTGTGTGTGTGTGTGTGTGTGTGTGTGTGTGTGTGTGTGGTACTGCCAGTAGGCCAAGGAAGTATCTACTGTAAGTTGGGAGGAAAACGGAAAGCGGGAAAAAAGGGAGATAAAAAAAGAAGAGAGGAAAAGAAGAAAGTCTTACAAGGAGAAAGTAATGCCTAATTTATGCAACACATTGTTAGTTTGTAGATCTGTTATTTTGGCAAACGACGCCATTGTTCGATGGATTATAAATTAAGCCTAAACCTCCTTCCAGCATGAGGTGTGTTCTTGTTGCTGCCATTGTTCATGCTTTTTAATGCAACAGTGTCTCAAAATACAGTTGCTCAAATGAAACGAGGCTTCCCAAAACGAAAGCAGTGCTAGAAATGTACTGTCAAAGAGCACATCAAAGTGACTAGCTGTTCCTGTCAAAATGGAAATAAATAATAAGTGCTGTAGTAGAAATGTTTGGCAGAGTTTCCAGCAAATACTTTCAAATCCAGTCAATATACAGTACAAACCCACAGAATCATGTGAAACATGCTATGAATCTATCATAAAAGAACTCTTTTGCTTATTTTGTTGAATACTTGATTCTGAATGTTCAATCCGGCATTCTAGGATCTGTTACTTCTATATCAAAGACCATTGTCCTGCCTCAGAAGCTTGTAAGGAAGCGGAAGCTTATAGGCCTATATAATCTTTTTTTAATGAATTATTGATTTAATTTGTAAGTAGCCGTGTAATAAGCAGGATAATGTAAGGTGGACATTATTGGAAAATAATTCTTTCAGGGTGAAGCAGGACCTCTTCTTCGCGTATGTCTTGCTTCATCCTGTAGGGATTATTTTTTTAATAATGAACACCACACTGTACAACATTGCCCCAAACATAATTAAGCTCAGAGAAATAAGGTAATGAAAAAAGTGCAAAAACCTGTTTAGGTGAAATAACAGAAAACTTGTTGGCAGTTATGTTTAACACATTTGAAATACAATAAAACGCAAAAGAGATGCAAAAACAACGCTGAAAGGTATAACAACATGATGACTCGTCAAATTGAGGGCCGGGGAGTTTTGAAAGGAATTGAAGTATAAAGAGATGGAGAACTGATTTACAACTAGAAAAGGTGCTCCTCGGAGCACAGGTCTCCACCAGGTCAGGTAGGAATATGAAGAATCGGACAGATCCATCTTGATCACATGACTATAGTATCACACTACCGATTTGCGTGATGTTTGGACAAAATATGTCGGAGTAATATAAAAAGATTGTTTTGCAAAAATCTGCCTCTTGGTGGCGCTATAATAGGGCAATATCAAAAGGGTGGCATGTGTTCCTCAATGTAGTGTGAATGTGTGTGCAAAGTTTCAGCAATCAGACACTGTATTCATGATTTGAGGCATTTTGTTCAAAACGGGCCACTCCTGCAAACTTTAGATGTCAATCTTAGCCAATCAAGATGGAATATAAAAAATCTAACATATCCGTCTTGATCACATGACTAAAGACATCATGTGTACAGATTTGCGTGAAATTTGAATAAAATCTGAAGGAGTAATATAAAAAAGAAACTTTTACATAAGTCAGCCTCCTGGTGGCCTATAACAGGCTGGACTGAATAATTTGGGGCAGAGGTTCTGCTCTAGCAGTGTGCGTGCACAGTTTCGCTGCGATCGGCCCAACGGTGCCGGAGATTAGCTGCTCACAGACAGACGGACGGATATACACACACACGGACAGACGGACGGACAGGGTGCAAAACGTATAGTGTCATTGGCCAGACTGATAACGTGGATTCACGTTCCTCCACGGTATCGTGGAGGAACGCGTGAGTGAATCCACGTTATCAGTCTGGCGAATGCCAGGCTACAAAACATAGTCTCTGCCACGCCTTTGGCCTGGCGGAGACACTGAGATTGGACACACTCTGTGTCTGTGTGTGTGTGTGTGTGTGTGTGTGTGTGTGTGTGTGTGTGTGTGTGTGTGTGTGTGTGTGTGTGTGTGTGTGTGTGTGTGTGTGTGTGTGTGTGTGTGTGTGTGTGTGTGTGTGTGTGTGTGTGTGTGTGTGTGTGGGGGGGGGGGGCTCTGGGGAAACATTTCTAGACAGAAGCTTTTCCAGAGATCAAAGATCAGATTTGTCCTGAGCTCATCAGACCTAATACAGAGAATGGATTACGCACAAACAAAGCTCATAACACTTTAGTGCACAAAAACTGTCAATCACCTGCGTATGCACACAAGTACATTTGGGGATGTTGGATAGAGGCACATCATGTACAGTACACACAAGATTTCTGTTCAGATCTAACAGGCTGAAAAATCATGTGGTTTTAATAAAGCAAATATGTTTTCAATGAAGCAGTTTTTTTTTAAAGAAAACAAAGATTTTCTTAATGATCGTAACAATTAATTGGTTTAATGTATTTGTTTGCTTGTGCCAGCATGATGGTAAGATAAAGCACACCCACAACTAATGCCATTACCTTCAGCTGTGTTTACCGTTTACTGTTTATCCAGTAAAATGTCCGCTCTGAAAAAGGTCTATTTACAACCTCAAGGATTCCTGCAATAAAGCATCATGTTAAATATATAAATAACCCAAAATGACAAAGTGACTGGAGTTTGACTTGGCGTGTCTGGGACTAAGCTGATAAACGTATGCTTTATGGTGCGAGAGACAAGATGTCTGTCTGTTAAAGAGTGCAGGCGAGGAAGTGAGAACAACAGAGAAGAGGCAGTTGACCTGAGAGACAGAGAGAATGAGAGTGATGGATCGAGGGGGCTGGAGAGAGAGAGAAAACGAAAGTGAAGGATTGAGGTAGCCGGAGAGACCGAACATGAGTCCGAGAGAGAAGAAGAGGTAGAGAGACATACAGCTTCTATGGAGGTAATACGAAGCTGTAAGCTGACGAACATGACAGCACTATGAGCCGAATTTGCATAGCAGATGTTCGCCTACGCAAGGCTAGATTTATTGGAAAAACAAACAGCGGAATGGCTGTATGCCATCTGTGAGACAGCAGTGGCAACCAAATATTATAAATAACAGCTGTCAGTATATGTTGTCAAAGAGCGGAGGTAAGGGAGAGTCAGGAAGAGTTACCGTGTCTAACGAAGAGGTTATTCCCTCTGAGGTGTGAAATGAGAAGAGAGGTGTGAGATAGACCGAGGAGTGATATCGACCGATAGATATTTACTGTATACAGAGAAGAAAGATAAAGTTTTCAGAAACTGATATACAGTATTTCATGTTCACATCTTGTATTCGAGGCTACAGCTTGCGGTGAAGTAAGGGAGAGCATTGCAAGCTTTGTTTGTACCTACTGAGGTGGCCTGAATTACACTTACTGTACACTTGACAAAATATTAATAAAGCAAGGCAATTGTAGCACAGCATCTAATTGCTATCAGTGTTATGGTTGTACAATCATAAATCATTGTCATCATGAATAAAATCAATTATTTATAAGTACCAGTGTCAGAATATAATTTCATCTATCTGCTGCTCTCTCTCTTACAGTATACTCGCAGCCATAGCCCTCTCTTATTCTCTGTTCTCTCTCTCTCTCTCTCTCTCTCTCTCTCTCTCTCTCTCTCTCTCTCTCTCTCTCTCTCCCCCTTCTACCTAGCGATTTTCTTTTTTAATTCCACAACAGCCTGAGGCGTTCTTTGTAAGAACAACATTAAGAATTAATGTGTCCATCATGGCATGGCCGTCAAAGTATTATGGGCCAGGGGCTAAACACAGAGTTCACTCTGTTCCACTGTTTTGCAATCCAATTCAAACTAGAAAAGGGCGCTCCTCTGAGCGCAGGTCTTCACCAGGTTGGATGGCCTACCCAGGGCTATGTCAGTCACGGGTTGCGGCTGACAGGACTCGAGGAAGTTGCGGCGGGAAATAGCATTTCTACAATATGGTTCAAGTTTTCGCATTTATGGGGCCCCCTGAAGAGAAAGCACTTTTGGAGGTGCGCTCCATAAAAAAACCCCTTTTTTGTAAGAAATAGCACAAAAAAAATGAAGCCAATTTTGGTATTGAAGTGTGACAAAAAAGATCAGAGACAGTGGGGAACAGACAGAGAGAGGAGGTGGAGGTTTGGAAGGTTGACCCTTTTAAAAATTTGAAATACGCCAAGGGGTTATTGTAGCCACTTTCGAGAAAGGAATGAAATAAAACAAACGTCACGCATACATGCCTGCACACATGCAAACATAAATGCACACACATGCGACCCGGTGCGCACGCGCGCACACGCGCACACACACACACACACACACACACACACACACACACACACACACACACACACACACACACACACACACACACACACACACACACACACACACACACACACACACACACACACACACACACACACACACACACACGTCATCAAATTAAGCAGTGTAATCACACCTGCTCCAGTTCAAACCATAAAATGCTCTGTATTTTCTGCATCACTCTCTTTATTTTAGTTCCAGTCACAGTACACAGGCACAGTATACCAGAGGTTTCGGAGAAACACCTGGTATTTGTTTCCTTAATGTCTTGAATATAACCAATAATCAGTGTTGTTAAAAAACAACAAATAAACATTCCCTCAATGGAATGTTCTGTGCCATATATTTTGGGAGAGGTAGAAGAAGACCAAATGGCAAAGTGATCTTAAAAGGACTTCAAATACAGTACTTCACAAAAAATATATATATTGTAACTTCACATGCATAGATTATCAACTACGATTCAACACTCCATATAAGTTTCACTGCTTCAACAGGGGCCATATTGTATGATGCGTACACAGTGCTCTGCGCTTCTCTGTATGAGCACTGGACCAGTGCATGGCTGGTATCCTGGGTACTCCACCAATAGGGAAAATATACATTGAACCATGCATCTCTTTTCAGATTATAAGTGTAAGTACAATGGTGGCATTAGCAACAAAGTAGTTAATAACCATCTGATCTTGAGGAGATCTTAAGCATGTTCTGACATGAACTGTGACTGGTCTACTTTCGAGGAGACATATATATACATTACATGCATACAGGCAAACCTTGTCCTAGATGCCATAAAAAACAAACCTTTGACATGAGACTTTAGTTGCTATCCAAATAAGAGGAAAAAAAGATACCCACTTTAGTATGACACAACCGGTCCCAGTGGGTGGGGCTGTCCAGAACACCTGTATCCTGGTGCGCCTGCGGGGTGTGCTTTCTGTCACAGCAGGGGGGCAGTTGGTCATGAACTGGGTGTCGTCTTCATCAATAATCTGGGGACAGAGAAGGAGGGACAGGTTCAATTAATATTGAACCCAGCATTACAAGTGGTCAAATTAACATAATCAAATACCAACACCAATAATCCTGGATATACGCAAGTAGAGATTTTCGCTTGTGTGTAGCAGTAGTAAACAGAATAAATATGACATTTTTTTGTTTTTAGAGACTGGGGATACAGTCACAGAGTTTCCCATTGCTTTCTGAGGCATAAGGTGCGGAGAAAGTTGAGACGATTTGTCTCTCAGGGGTCTATTCTTGGTCTCCTTTTTCATTTTTTCATTCTACACCATTATCTTCACAAAAAAAATGTTCGCCTATTATGACGCCCAGAATAGGGACACTAGGGTTCAAGTAGTTAATATAATATTGTATTAGTTGGGAATGTGGCCTTTATACAACATTGGAATTGGCTGCAAGCTACATGAAACATTATATGACCCGAATACATCATTAACCCAAGACAGCTGTTGCCCCGCCCCCAGCTATTCATTTCTATTAAAGTGCTCAGTGGCGTTTTGAAGCACCCAAAAGTAAGAATAGGTCAATAGGAACCAATATGGAACCAATATGAACCAATGGAATGGATCCATGGGTTGTGACACGTTGTGAGCATGCGCACAAAACGGGAGATGCACGCGCAGTAGCATTTAAGTGCATTCTCAGATTTGACCACCAGGCTTGGCCGCTTCACTGTTCTACCGTAGTTCTGGGGGCTTGGACCCAACACACGGAAGAAGAAAAAATAAACAGTCCGACAAAAAAAAAAAGAACGCATACAACAATCGCTTGCTCTTGACAATCGGCAGGGAGCGCTCTCTTATGGATATAATGGTACTGACCAGTTCTGACATCGCATGCGCATCATTTTCTATGCAAAATATAATAGAATAATAATTGAAAACCAGCCAATTTGTAAGACCAAAATTCTAATATAATGTCTGAGCTCAGTTGACAGCCCTATCCCAGATATGCCAACCCAATGCTATAATCTATTGATGAGAATACTGTGATCAATAGTGTCAAATCAAGTCCAACAAAACAAGCATGGAAAAGTTACCCGTGTCAGAATTCATTCAAATATAGTTTGTGACTCTAATAGGTGCATTGGTTGGGTCAAGACCAAGTTTTTTTAAGAAGGGGCTGAACACAGTCAATCTTAAAATAATTAGGGATAGATCCAGAAGATAGGGAGATATTAAAATGGCAAGATAATTAAGGGGCAAGTTGGCAACTATCAGGGGCGAGTTGGCAACTATTAGAACACATCTTGAAGAAATGAGTAGCCAGCCAAGTTGGCCAGTATTTTGCCTGTTGTGGAGAGGAGGCAGATCCTTCTATCTTTTCCACAGTCTGCCTGGTCTCCTCTGATGAAGACAGTAATGATCATGGCATCACTGAACTCAGATGAAATGTCCTCCTTATCTCAGATTTCTTCAAGCAAGGCCATCTTTGACATCCCATCAAGCACAGTGGATTTGTCGTTGCTTAGTTTCTTTGTAACCAATGTCTTCCATAGTGTGTTACTAAGAGATTTGATTGATGCTACTCATCTCAACAGTTGTGTTATGGTTCAGCAGTTCATGGAAGTTTTCTATCGGGTATTGATGGCCACATTGTCCTTCCGTGGCAAGCACATGAATCCATCCACACTGACGATGGCTCCATACTGTAGTCAGAGTTTATTTGAAGCACAACAATAGAGTGTTGCATACGGCTTATGTAGACGCAAAGTCGCAAACGTCATTCGTTGAACATCATTGTCGTTTATTCAGACACTTCCTGACTCTTAGTTCCTGGTCCCACTGATAGTGTGAACAGACCGCAAATCAGATCCCACAAGCACGATGTCGCACACTTTTGGTCGTGGAAAAGAAGCTATAGAATGCATAATGCCATTGGTTTAAGGAGCAGTAGTTATGGTAACTATGGTAACTTTATATTCAGATCCAGAGGCTCACGGCAGAGCAGCAATGATGACAGCATTCATACCTGATGAAGGCCAACTGTGGCCGAAACGTTGTACCGTCATGTCATTTTTTTGAAAGGAAAGTAATCACACTGCCGTTTTAAGAATCCTTTTGAAATTGCCGGCTACAAGGCTTAGTTGAATTGGATCGGTCTTTATCTATACCCCATAAAATGCTCAGCCCTTGAGTGCGACATAATATAACAGCCAGGTACAATTAAAACGCATCAAACTCATCTTCTGCACCTGAGCCTTGTCAGACAAATAGTCACACACACATAAAATCAGACACACACAGACTGCAGGCACAACCACTCGTATGTACAGAAAGACGCACGCACGCACGCACGCACACACCACACACAAACAATGACCTTCTACTCAATATGCTCCAGCTGCAGTCTGACAGGATATAAAGACAGAGACAACAGCCCTCTCTCCTCTCTCTAGACACTTTTTATGTGACTCACAAAGATTCCTCACTTCACACATTCCCCTGTCTCACACTCACACACACACACACACACACACACACACACACACACACACACACACACACACACACACACGGGTGTCATGATTTTAAAATGTCATTCCTGTTAGGCTTCACGGCTTCGTAAACAAAAAATCCAAATTGCAGGTATGACAAATAACTTAAATATATATATAGAAATTAGTCACATGATTAATACCTTTATACTTAATACATTTTTTTAACAGTGGAAATGACCGGTCTACAAGCCCAAAGCCTGTCGTGATGCAACATGTTGTGGGCTTATACAGTAGATCGGCTATTTCTACTATTTTGGGGAAATGTTTGAAAACATCATCTTTCAACGTGGAAGTGATTATGACGTTTTTGGAAAATAATTGCAATTATCTCAAATAATCGATACTTAATAAGAGTGACAGGCCTAACGCTCACTCACTCACACATAGACCCCTAACTCATCTTCTCAGTATCTCTGTATCTACTTCCTCAAAGTGAATAATATTCATTATTCACTTTGTGGTTTATTTCTGTTTTGCCAAGACTACGGTTCTGACAGTTAAGTCTAGATGCAAACAAATGTTGAGAGATGACAAATGAGCAGAGAGAGACAGGCAGAGAGCAAAAGAGCAAGAGAGAGAGAGAGAGAGAGAGATGTGAGAGGCACAGAAATAGAATTAGATCAGCGTCAAGATATGACAAATTGATAGGAAACCTGCACTGTCTGGAAGTGTAAAGAACTATACATAAGAAAAATACTTCTCTGGATCTATAATGGCACTGGATGTATACTATTTGAACTTACTCTTCAACTACATTAAGCTTACAGAGGGTATATACTATAAATACGAGTGTCCATCACTGCTTTGTAAATGGTAAAAATAAATGGTGCATTTGTAGTGCACCTTTATCCAAAGCGCTCTACACTGCATTACATTCACCCATTCACGCAAACATTCACACAGCGACGGCGGAGGAAACCATGCATGATTCAAGATTTTTTGTCATTTCCGTCTGCAAGCATCAGAAAACTAAATTGCGTTCCCCCTAAAAGGCAGTGAAAAAATGTATAGTGCTAAACTCAATATCTAAATCTAAATAAATACATCCTAAACCAACCTGCTCATTGGGAGCAGTTAAGGTTTAATGTCTTGCTCAAGGACACGAACCCAGGGGGAGCCGGGGATCGAACCCGGGAACCTTCCGATTCCCAAACGGCCGCTCTACATGAGCCACAGCCGCCATAGACACTGTACAATAAGAATGCTGCACTGCAGACCATTTCTCCTCCAACAATGTGTGCAAATGAGTGACATCCTCTAATACTACACAGAATTAATGGAACACATGCATTACTAGGGATGGGACGATATGGAATTTACATGTCACGATTATTGTGGCAAAAATAATTGCGATTAACGATATTATGGCAATAATCAAAATATGCTTAAAACTTAAAATGCCACTTTTGTTAACCACTTGAACCCCCAGCATCCGTATTCTGGGGGGAAAATAGCTGATCTACCAGCTCACAAGCTTGTGAGCTTGTAGATCTGCAATTTTTGGCGAATCGATTTGTGTAGAGTGAAATAAGAGCGTACCAAAGGGTACTGGGTACCTTTTACTGGGTACAGTACCCACGGACCTGTAAAGAACGCATTAATTTAATGCACTCTTTACAGGTCTGTTTTATCAAGAATAGAGGGTTTAAGACAAGTGGTACTGAATTTGCAGCACAACAAAAGCAAATTCAGCCTAGTGTATGTATGACGGAGGACAATTTCACAATAAATTAAAATCTCCACGATACGATTATTGTGAGCGTTTTTTTTTCTTGATAAATTATAACGATTATCGTCCCATCCCTATACAGTACAGTGCATGAGTAGTGAAGCATTGTTCTACAAAGTGTTTTGGACAGTTCAATCCACTAGGCCAAAGAGTTCAAAACTTTGTATCCCTATCCGAGTGGATAAGATCTGGATTTTGGGTGTTAAAGATATTATTTGATTAATCAAATATATATTTCTTATTGATATGTTTGCTGAGATAATTCCATTATCACAGATCGGATGTCAAAGTGATCCCAATGCTGTTTTGAACTACCAAAAACCTAAATCTGATCCACTTGGATAGGGATTAAAAGTTTTGAGTGATTATTATTACAGTACCACCAACCGTAGGATTAGTTACGGTTTTATTCTGCAAATATAGTGAGTGTGTAGATCTGCTAGTTCACGATTTGACATACAACAAAGTATACAACATTTAAGTGGTAAAGTTGCAGTCCCTAAAGTTTGGTATCTGACTGTCTGGCAAGACAGTCACAGCGAGTGAGGGTTGAAGAGAGGGCAGTGAACGGACAGCATAGTAAATGAGTCTTTGTTTTAATTGCGGTTGCTGGTATGTCTGTGCGTGTGCGTGCGTGTGGGCGTTTGTGTGAGTGTCCAGAGTTCATCCCACTGTCTTTGTCAGCGGAGATGGTAAACACAGATGTCTGCTAAAGCAAATGCAAAAGCACACACAAAGACAGAAAGAGGGAGGGGGGAGATGGACAGAGTAAAGATCTCTGGAGAAAATCAACAATTAGAATAATATTAACTTGGTGAGTGTGTGTGTGTGTGTGTGTGTGTGTGTGTGTGTGTGTGTGTGTGTGTGTGTGTGTGTGTGTGTGTGTGTGTGTGTGTGTGTGTGTGTGTGTGTGTGTGTGTGTGTGTGTGTGCGCGCACGCACACACGTGTAGAACTGTGTGGCAGCACATGCATTGCGGCTATGTATTTATATGCAAAGCAGTTATCCAGCAGTGAATCAAACCTCTGGGACCGAAGTACGGAGTGAAACTTTTTCTGACGAACGCACGTCACAGACAGACAGACTGAAATGTCACGTCAACATTTGAAGACACGCTTACCTCATAAAGTGAGAGAAATCTCTTGTCTTGATGGAAGCCTCTGAGGCACAAACATTTTGCCTTGAGCCTTCTATCAATCAAAGCTATACATCATCACTTCAGATCACTGCTGAGATCTTGGGGCCACCTTATTACATCATATAAAAACAGACTTATACTTAGTTGAGTTCCGCCCAGCGGAGGTGGGGTGTAGAGGCTTTGTGGCAAGATCTACCACCAGACTGTTTGCTGACCTGGGAGTCAGAGCAGAGGCGAGAGTCAGCGCTCAGCCATCAAAGCTGCATCGGAGGCAGCCGAAAGAAGCTTAGGCTTGACTCAGGGAAAAGGACGCAACTGCCATGCATAGTCCCGTGGGAT
Organism: Gymnoscopelus microlampas; assembly: GCF_963454915.1. Classification (NCBI taxonomy): domain Eukaryota; kingdom Metazoa; phylum Chordata; class Actinopteri; order Myctophiformes; family Myctophidae; genus Gymnoscopelus; species Gymnoscopelus microlampas. Next base: position 25,404,305 of record NC_139943.1, read on the forward strand.
GTCTGCCATTCAACATCAAGGCGACTCTATAATTGGGCATGGAACGCAAGCTCAAATCTGATCACCCTGTAGCTGGCCGCCTTTGGGGAAGGTGTATACTAGTGTAAAAGGCACGCCCCAAGAACCAAGGGAGCCCTACTGATGATGCGTCCCAGAATTACAACCTAGCCCCAGCTCCCTTGCGTCCACCATTCATCACCAAGACGACACTCTCATGCATGTGCTTGCGCAAAGGAAATCTACATCTTATCCTGTGTTACATAAATTGCGCGGGTGTCGCGCACCAAACATAGTCGATCTACAAGCTCACAATGGGTCACAGCTATTTTCCGAGTGTGACACGGCGCACAAACCAATAAAGTATAAATCGAGCGTAACAGCTTTTGTCATCCATGCAATGGGCACAGTAGTGTTACATCTCCAAAAAGCACCTTCTAAAATAACCTGTAACTGTGTGTACCTGTGCGTACCTATCAAAAGCATCCTTCATAGAAAAATAATTACTTGAAAATTTGTTTTATAATGCAATGTAGTACAGTACTGTCCAATTGTATTCTCTGTGGAGGGCACTGCATTGGATATTGGATATTATATACTGCTTATAAGTTTGACTTTATTAACAATACTGAATTTATTTCCAGTAAAATGCATTGGAGGTTGATTTGTAATTATATGAACTGAAATGGTTCATTACGTTTTGCTGTATTACTCAAACCAGTGGGTATGTAACCAATGTGTATATACTGTGCATGAGTACCTGCGTGCGTGCCTGCCTGCCTGCCTGCCTGCCTGCCTGCGTGCGTGCTAGCCTGGGTGCCAGCCTGCTTCGCTACGTTCGGCGGATTTTTTTTTCTCTCTGCACAGAGAGAAAAAAAAATCCGCCGAACGTAGCGAAGCAGGCTGGCACCCAGGCTACGTGCGTGCCTGCGTGCACACGCAAATCTGCAGTTCTAGACTGTCTTTTGTTCACGCCGTTTGTTTAGGCTATTGTCAAAGAGAGCAGCATGAATAAACTGTTGACGTCTTGCTCAGACTTTGCAGTCCTAAATGATAAAAGCGCTGATGACTGTGACCCTAGACACCCCCAGAATGGTGAACTCTAAAAACAAAACTATTACATTTTCTTTAGTCCTTTCAATCCAGTTCACTTAATTGGCACATCATTATTTACACACACACACACACACACACACACACACACACACACACACACACACACACACACACACACACACACACACACACACACACACACACACACACACACACACACACACACACACACACACACACACACACACACACACACACACACACAGATTATAAAACATTCATCCCAATGACATATCTGTCATCCTTAATGCTTACCCTTATTGTGCATTACTAATAGGAATAGTATTAACAATATCAATATGGGCCACTAATCCATAATCAGGCCATAATCAAAGACACTGCAAATAACTATATAATTACTCAAAAGTGGAGTACACTTTTGCTTGTCTGAACATAAACGTGTCCATAAAGGACAAGGAGCAGTAAATGAGCATTGGGTGGTGATGTCGTTTTTTGAGTGTGATTGGTGCTAAATCTTGAGGTGTTTATCTCAGAGCTGGAAGCTGGGAAAATGCTTATTGTTTGAGAACTATTGTTGGCACACAACAAGGTCACTGTCATTTCAGCTCTGCACAGTGCATTCAGTCTTTCTCCTTAAAGATCCTCTCGGCAGCAGTATATATAGCATTGCTGGGCTTATGCAATAGTCTGAATCTCTGAAAACGTACTGAATGACTTTAGCTTAGGCACTTCAAACTGATTGGGTTTGTTTATCCCCGGCTAAACTCGGAACCCTATATAGCCTTAAAAAGAAGATAATATCTGATGTGTGCTGCTGTGCTCATCACTCCACTTAACCAAACAAGCTCCGTTTTGTCTCCATGGGCAATAACATGTCCTCTAGCCTAGATAAATATGACCCCAGAGTCTGAAGGAGTAAGATGATGGCTGGGAAAAACACACATCTACTCCACTACACCGTGTACACAAGCAAGCACGAACACACACGCGTGCGCGCGCGCACACGCACACACACACACACACACACACACACACACACACACACACAATAATGGTGGCTGAGTGAAATAAAGGGTGAACACATAATAAAGCAGGAACTCTCAGTGGCTGTTAAAATGAATGTGTGAAAAGTTTTCTTCTCTTTTTTTGCGTGTCAGTGAGACAGCAGGCGGGCACATTCCAGAAGACATGCCAGAAACAACTGAAAAAGAGAAACCAAAACGAGAGGAGAGCCGGACTTGGAGCTACCAACCTGCAACCTCCTCTGCACAGTATAATGACACTGCAAAACCAGACAACGATTTTTTGGGGGAAATACACGGTCAAGGAAATAACCAAATATAACCTTGAATTTTGCATTTAAATAAAATCCCTGCAGTCATGTCATGCACATACTGTAGAACATAGCAGTGCTGCCACTAATTGTTGATCCACAAAAAGAAAATCACTGGTAAACAAAATGACTGAGAGTTTATTCCAACCTCAAACCCATTGCTCTTTTCCATAATAATAATTCTAAAGAAAAACAGATGAATTCACTTAGTATAGCTGACAAGAGCTGAATTACAATGGCAAAATAAGAATGTGAACAACTGCTGTAGAAGAGTTAGTAATTCCCACAGTTCTTAAGGACTTAATCCAAAATGTAATTAGCAATTAGTGCTACCATGCTACCCTTCTGACAGGCCAACAAAACCAATATTTAGTAAAGACAAAATAATATAAAAATGTATTTATCTGCTAGCACATCTAATGAGGTGATATCCACCAGGAGCACACAGATGCTGCATAAGTATTTATCCACTTGACTACAAAACCTTTCCAAAGTATTTAATCGCCCCCCCCCCACCCATAATGAAACAATTGGGATGCCAGGGTTAAAGTGGTTAAAGACCAATAGCCTCTTTGCACACTTAGTGTATGTTGAAATTGACATAAATTTCGGCTTATTACAGTAAGTGAACAGAATAATACAAATAAACACTCCTTTCCTTCTGTTATGCAAGTCGATAATGATACAAGTTGGAAATGCATGTCCCACCCGGTTAGTCAATACCCATTGTCAAAGTACCTGTTGTGCCAGTCTGTCTGTCTGTGTCCCTTTTATGCCCATATAAAGAGAGAATTCTGTATCTGTCTGTCTGTATCAGATGCCAATATATGGAGTTCTTGTCAGGCATGCTCAAATATGGGCCAGGCCAATCTAGGCCAACCGCCGATACAACCAATATGGGCATTTACTGATGACATCAGGGATCTCCATACATGGGCATAAAAGGGACAAGGACTGAGAGATACAGATATCTCCATATATGGGCATAAAAGGGACACAGGAAGACAGACAGACAAAGCCCCCAACCCTATGACTCAGACATATTGGTTGGATCGGCGGTGCGATGTAGGTGTGAGGGCCGCATAGCCTCATAGCCCCTATATTTGTGTTACTCTAGTAACACAAATATACACTCCTTTCCCACTGTTTGATACAGAACACCTCATCAGTGTTATGCAATCTTTCATGAGATGGGATACATAACACTATCCGTGTTCTTGCTGTTCTATATTCTTTCAGGAGATGGAATACAGAACACCTCAGTGTTATACAGTCTTTCAGGAGATGGGATACAGAACACTTTGTGGATTGTACAAGTAATTAAGAGTACACAAAAGTGGCAAAATGAGAAAGAAATGACTTGTTAAAACCCACGCTAGTCAAGTGTCTGCTTGCTTGTGACTCATTCTCAAAGGAGGCCCGCTGAGACATACCGACACTGGAAATCCAGTGGAGACGAGTGGGCGGACATGTTTGTTATGGATTGAATTTCAATTAGTTAAATCAAACCATCCTAGTAAGTTGGCAGCATGATGTGGCGGGTTGCGTTCCTGGTGTGACCAAGTGGATGTTCTAAAAATGTCCTTCAACTGCATTCATACAAAACAAGACATCCTTGTTGTTGATTAACACCAGCTGTGTAGCAGTCTTCATATACTGTAGATCTTCTGTGACCTGTATGGGTCCATTAATGTGTATAACATGTCGCTAACAATCTAGAGATCTTGGAGGCAGCCAGGGATCTGCTGTCCATTTCAAACGCAAGACCAAATAGATCTGGGTAAGAACCAGTCTTTTCTTTATTGCCATTTTGTCATTCCTGAAGATCTTTAAATCTTGTTTCCCAAAGTTCAATCTGGGAACCCATCGTCAAATAATAAGGAAAAACAGCGCCCCCAGCGTTTTTCATTTTTGCTTTTGACTCTGGGGGGAGTGATTAACTAGACCTATGCTGACTGGAAACCGGGGTTTGGTCCATGCCCTCAGCCCTCCACTTCCGGTGGTGCACCTATGTTTTCATTCCGACTAGATAACATTTCTTCCACCACGGAACACTATGGGCCACGCAGTAGGACTCTTTTATGCTGAGGCACACAAACTGATTTAGCTCTGTTCATAATAAACAATTTACTTAGGAATTATGTTCAATATGAGCGGGTGGCTTAAAAGAGACATTTTGGCAGTTTTTGTTAGTCCTAGAGAGAGAGAGAGAGGGTCCATGGATCCATTTGGTTCCGTACCCTCGCAGAGTTAAATTTAGATTGCGATGTAACGTTACGGTGCGGAGACAGACGCCGGGGAGATCATTCTCACAGACAGACAACCACACCAGTTACAGACGGTTGCCGCAATGGAGAAAAACGGCACCGTTGATGCGGTGGCCATAGATAAAATATGTTCACTTTTAACTGTTTCAGAGAGAGGGGCTCGAGTCGCAAAGCGACTCAAGACTGACTTGTGTCAGTCCGGGCCGTGGACCATATGTTTCGCCTTGCAGACCTAGAAAGTCTGTGGAGACTGGATCGGCTTTGATTGGTTAAAGCGCGGCTTGCTTCCGGATCTAAGGCCTGCCCACTTGTAGGCCACTTGTAGGCCAATGTGCACACGTTCTGAACGACGTCCCGACAGATTGCAAAGCTCTGAATCTGTTCTTGAGATATTACCCAATGTTTTATACACTGGACTATGACTAAATCGTAAAATATTAAGTATCCTATGCACTAACCGGTCATTGATGAGCTTCCAGCTCTGGCCATGCCTCTGGTTAACGTGCTCAACCTCCCTGATCTTTTGGGTAAGCTCCTGTTGTTCCAGTATCACGTACACTTAGTATAGTTCCTCTTTTTTTCTGCTTATACTCCTCCCTCAGATGCTCTTTTAACCCCTTACAAATGGATACATTAACACTGAGGATTTTACTGTGTTCAGTCAAACACAGGGACTGTAAACTACACTAAAGAGATCCAAAAGTAGAGCAGTGTGAGAAGAGATTCAGTTTGAACCAAAAGTTGTTTGGTGAGATGATGATTGAGTTTTGGAACAAAGATAGTACAGCGTTCACAGAACTAAAAAAGAAAGCTATTATACTGAGAGGACTATCTAAGATGAATGATGTAAAAACTACGCGAAGAACAAATAAGTTAACTAATTCGTTTAAATTATTAGTTAAAATTAGTTAAGTTAGATGATCCCAGTGGTTTTCATACTTTCGTTATTTGTGTAACCTGGTAAATGGTGCATTTATATAGCGCCTTTGTCCAAAGCACTTTACAGTGTGCATTACATAAACCCATGCACGCACACATTCACACACGGACGAGGGCGGAGGAAACCATGGAAGGCACCAACCTGCTCATCAGGAGCAAATACTGTAGGGATTCACTGTCAGTGTCTTGCTCAAGGACACTTCAACACTAACTCAGGGGGAGCCGGGATCAAACTGAATTGTAGGTCCTATAATCAAATATTTTCCCCTGGATTCCTTATGTTGCGATTCCACAAATAGGCCACGCCCATTTCCATGGTCCAAAATTCACACAAATCGATACACATAATCTCTGGAGTCATGTGATAAACATGTGCTGTAACATCCCTATTTTTATATTCCCTTCCGATTGGTTATGATTGGCTTCCAAAGTTTGCTGGAGGGGCCCATTTTACAAGAAGTTGAAAAATGTGTGAGCGCACCCCAATTTTGAATCACATATTGAGGGGCATCTAAGCAACACAGAGCCATGATCGATTTAAGTTACACCCGGGGCGGATGTTCCATACCGTTTGCTTGGAATTGGCTTTAAAAAATGAATGGGCATCAAGATCTTTCTAGCAGCAAGCAAGAAAGCGATCACGCGTCACTGGTACCAACAGGATCCTCCAACCAAAGACAATTGGGTGGACATTATAGGGGAAATCTACACTATGGAAAAACTTTCATACTCAGACAATGTTACACAAAAATTGGGAGAAGTGGTCTTTCTTCTTTCAGCCCATGTCAATGTATAACAAATCTTTACTAGAGTAATAACTGTAACAATTGTAGAATGCAGCCTTTTTTCTATTGTCTTGTCCTTTTATTTTTCATTTCGTTTTTCTTTCCTTATTTTTGTTCTGTTACTCAGCCGTGGGTAGGCTAGAGGCTACCCAACCAGGCAAAGACACGCTCTGAGGTCTATACTTGTATGACCACATTAACCCTGGTGTAACTATTTTTCTGCAATTAAAAATAAATACATTTAAATGATCAAAATTCTTCCATACATTTTATATTTTTATTTTCAAAAATAGCTAAAATAGCCGATCTACAAGCTCATGTGTCGCATCGGAAACTTGTAGATCGGTATTTTAGCTATTTGTCGTATGACGAAGTATACAGTATATAGGGATTAAGTGGTTAAGAAGACACAGAGGCAGGAGGGCATAAAGAACACTTGTGTGGGCTCTAGGCTGAGACACTGAGCAAGTGCAGCTCAAAGGCTGAGCTTCAAGATGAATGGGCTGAATAATTACGGTAGCATTTGAAGAAAATAACCAAATGTTCTGTAAAACAAGATCCCCCATTACTCCTCCAATCAAATCAAACTAATATTCCACTTGAAGTTGTTGGCTACATAAAAGAGGCTTCCACAGTCTCACCTTGGTATTAATCTGGTTAGTGTCAGGGAGTGGAAACAGCGAGAGATGTGTGTTCCTGTTTACACTGAGCAGGAGGTAATTGAGGAAGTCTGTCTCTCTCCTCAGGAGCTCTCCAGCTCAGTAGGAGCAGAGCTACTACTCAACAAAATAGATCACATCCCCTCTCTCTCTCCTGTCTACCTTTCCATATCACTCTCTCTCGTTTCCACAACTCCCCCCACCAACCCACTCACCCAACCACCCTCGCTCTTCTCTGCTTTCCCTTCACCGGAGGAAATATGCGCTTCTCAGTTGGAAGCATGTCATGTCTGTCTCACCCCAGAAGAACCCAACAAATGAGAGAACTAGTTTCTCTTCTCTTCGAACTCACCCCCCGTTTGCAACAGGAGAACTCTGTAGTCTATCTATGGGAAGCTTCTTCAGCAGCAGAGCCGAGTCCCTTGTGCATTAAAACATGTCAGATAAACGACTCTGCTGCATATCAGGTGGGTACATGGATTTTTTTTTCTTGAAGCACAGCCTATCCCTTCGGCGTTATGGTCCTCACTAGATGGTAGGGTTGCCTCGGTGTGGAGCTTTTCCCAATTACTAACCTCATGAACACACCGGGAAAAAAACAGTATGCAATCTGAGTATTGGATAACATTAATTTATTCATCATTGCACTGATGAAGGCCAACTAGGCCAAAACGTTAGCATTTGCTGTCCGGCCAAAATGAATTGGTGATATTGAGGCACTGTCCTTGTCCTGTTTTTTAAAACATTGGTGAGTGTTACCATACACCTCTGGATATCTGGTCTTTTTTAGTATGGGTTTAGCATCCACAGTCTCATTCGGAGAAGGCACCTCCAATCCCTCCATTGCAATATCGATAACATGCTTAGTATGTTACAAGAACATGGGTGCCACACAGAAATGAATGGATTTTCTATATTAGAAAAAGGGCAAGTAACATAGCCTACATAATTGGTATCCCTGCACACCATGTACACCAGTAATAGTGGACACCGTGACAACCTCAACCCTCCCTGGAAAAGATGAAGGTCCCACAAGAACACCCTCCCCAGAACTTTACCCTAACCATACCAAACACATGCCTAGCCTAACCTTAATTAAACTTAATTAAGTAACGCCTAAACGTAACTAAATGTAATTCATAACAGACATCCCTATACTTAACGTGGGACATCATCCCTCTTTTCTAGGGTGGCCATAGTGAAGATGACCATGTGTTATTCCCTACCTGGAACTGGCCAGCATAGTCATCGTCTGTGGTTCCCTCCTTGCCCTCCTTTAGAGAGATGAGAGTGAAACCTCTGAAGTAGGAAGGACTGGAGGCCAGGAGTGTCACTGTGTGTAGAAGATATAACGCAGCATGTTAATACATTGCCTTTGCATTATTCAACACACGTACTGTAGCGTGGGTTAAAGGGATTCCCCATCAAAGGTTAGTCTATGGATCCAGGGGCGTGTGTGTGTGTGTGTGCGCGTGTACGTGTGTGATACAGGGTCACTTTGGATGCAGGGTGACATAGATAAGATAGATAAATAGGTCCCACAAGGGAAATTCAGTTGTCATTGCAGTAGCGCAGTATGAAACGCAGGACAGATACTGAATAGAGAGACATTTTTTTATTACCGTTTTGTTGTATCTCTCCGACAGATACAACAAAACAATGATAATAAAATAAATAATAGGAGTAAACAGTAACGTACATGGATTAGGAATAAAGTAACAAAACCAAATGAGATTTAGGGGCTTGATATACTTACTAAGTACCGGTGTCGTGCACCGAAAATAGACGATCTACAAGACGATATACAAGCTCACAATGTGTTGCATTGCGATGCATTGTGAGCTTGTAGATCAACAATTTTCAGTGCACGACACCAGCGTGCAACTAAGTATAAGGGTCACTCTGTAGGATACAGGGGGACACCAAATGATGCGGGGTCACTCTGTAGGACAAAGGGTGACACCAAAAGATGCAAGGTTTTTACGGCTCTGCAGGAGTCTAGCCGTGTATAAGAGCGTTTAGTGTGTCTGGCAGTGGCCTGAGCTGATCTCACAAACCACCCAAATTTGTTGTGCACACCACCAGAAGGCCACAGAAACACCTCCAGTATTTAGTTTTTCAAATATATTTTATGCTTTTTGAAATATTTAACTTTAATTTTACAATGGAAGTCAATGGCACTTCTGATTAGGCTAAAACCTCGCCCAAATTTAGACATACATCATATGTGATGGACGACGACTGACATCACAGGCTGGCCACATAAAGTCTGAAATCCACATTGGAGCCACTCCGTTCCCATGTGTCACGATATCCACACGATTTGATTTCTTTCTTATAACAGGCACTTAGCATCTCAGACCTAAACAAGGGGATGGTGCCAAGAAATCTCAGTCTGTTGCTATAAATAGAGCTGTAAATTGTCTTAGAAATGACAGAGGCATAATGGAAGTTAACGAAAGCACACTGTATTTCGTGTGTTGATTTCACTCGGAGAGTGTACACATTTAACTAAAGAGTTAAATTAACACTTGAGTATTTTAATGTATATGCCACACCCTGCATTTTAGAAGACAATTGCTGAGAACTGCTCATGTAGTGATTTTTTATAATATATAATATATAAATATAATAAAAAAATATTTTACAAAATAGTTTAAGTATTTCATTCTGACTAAAGTCATGTGGAAAGTGTACTGTACAGTAGGTTCCTATTGCACAAATATTAAATGTCTAAATTGTGATTAATAGATTTAGCCACAAAAAGATTGAAGCACACAGCCACATTTTCATAATCTGAACACCCCAATGCAGTAATATTATTTTAATAATCTCCTTGAAGCTTATCATTCCAGCACTGACTCACTGGAATGAAGACATTTTTCACTGTCTGTCACTGAGTTTTTAAAACAAGACAAAATGCCTTGTTAGGACTGTGTGTTCAAGTTGAAAAAGTTTTCAAGTTCAAGTCCAACTGAGTGTACTGATACTGATTTGTGTAAAAGTTGGCATTTGTGTAGGACAGCATCTTGATATCGTCACCCACTGACAGGAAGGGGAGAGGAAATTAAGAAGAAATATAGGTCAGGTCAGAAATGATATCACAAAGTGGCCCCTATCAAGGCCAAACCCCTCCCTTTAGGGATCATGAGGAGGAAACCAAAAACAAACATAGGGAGGGAGAGAGAATGATAAAGACATGGTGACAGATAACGTCCTTCAGCTGCTGTCTCTATCGACATTTTTGCTCTGCAGCCATTAACACACATTAAAATGAAAAGCAAACACATTTCAGAAATCAATGTGTAATGAGCACTCTAGTGCAAATAGCCTACAAATCAAGTATTAATTTTATACTACCAAATGGATCGCATTTAATTTAGACCCTAACAAATGGAATTAAATATTGACTAAAGGGTGTCCAAGGAAGTCCCCAGCAAAATTGGTTAATGCCATCAAAATCAATTTAACCTCTTTAAGCTTAAACATCTACAAGCTCACAACGCATTGATTGATTGATTGGACACTTTATTTAAGTTTGCAGAAAAAAGCACATGAACACACATCATAATGTGATGCGTTGTGAGCTTGTAGATCTGACAAAAAATGGCTTAGGCTACATTTGCACAGTGTCGGTGTTAAATTAACTGAGGTTTTTAGTGTGCATTGCATTTTACAAAGACATGTTAAAATGTGTTGATGTATTTTTTGTTGTTGTTTTTTTTCTATGTAAGCACCAATGCAATGACTGTAAAAGTAACCGTACCCCTGTAGGTGCTACCGGGCTGGTAGGTCTCCGGGTCCCCCTCCACTCGGAGTCTGAACTCATGGTACCCGTCCCTCCGGGTGCCCTGTGTCTGCGCCCGGAGGATACGACCGCAGTAGCCGTCCGATCTGCCGGCTGCAGGCTCCTCAGCGAAAGCGACCGCGTTGCACACAACAAAACTCGAGACAAAACACTGCAAAAGCAGTGAATGCAAGTATATTCCCATTTCGTAGAAACCCGAGACAGGAGTCTGTCAATTCAAAGAAAACTCTCCCTGGAGAAGAAAGAATGAACGGGTTGATCAAATCTACGCCTAACAGATCAACATTGAGACATTCCACCAAACTAGGCTTCTAATGTTTACTGACAGTTCGGGATAAAGAGCAGTGGAGCCATTCTGATTTCTGATGAACTAAACGCGGAGCGGAGTTGCTTTGCAGCTCGTCTGAACTTCAGCGGCTCACACACGCACGCGCGCGCGCACACACACACACACACACACACACACACACACACACACGGTACAATGTGTGTGCAGTGCTGGAAAGTAACTAAGTACGTTTACTTAAGTAATGTACTTAAGTACAATTTTGAGGTACTTTTTACCTTACTGGAGTATTTCCAATTCCCAGTACTTTTACTTCTACTTCACAACATCTCAGAGGCAAATTGTACTTTTACTCCACTACAATAATTTGAAAACGTGCTTACTATAATAGGCTACTTTTTAGATTTGCATTATTATTACAAAACATACATTAACCACTTCAGCCCTATACTTTTCGGCCATTTGAAAAAAAGCCGATCTACAAGCTCACAATGAGTTGCAATGTGATGCATTGTGAGCTTGTAGATCTGCTATTTTCAAACATTTTTTTATACTTGTAAACTTGTGAAATATGGGACATTATGCATAATGAGTAGGTTTTTGTCTTTAAGGACATTTTGATACTAATATGTTGCACTTTTACTAAAGTACATTTTGAATTCCGGACTTTTACTTGTAACACAGAGTAAATTTCTACATTGCAGTATTGATACTTTTACTTAAGTAAAATATGTGAGTACTTTTTCCACCACTGCATACGCGGATTGAAATGCTGTTCAATTAATCTGTCAGTTTGTTTGTTCCATGAAATGTCAATTGTTCCGTAATCTATCAATTCGTTTGATAGTGTCTCTGTCAGCAGGGTTGAGGAAATAACGAAGTTCGACTTTACGCCACTGTTTCCTCTGCGTTGGACAACATCAGGGAAGGTCTAAATTGGAGTCACGAAAGAGGCAGCAGCTGTGGACTTTTAACGAAAAACAGACATTTCCCCCCTGATCCTGCTGAGCTCTTAAGGGAGGGAAGCTGTCTGTCTGTGTGTCTGTCTGTCTGTCCAGCAGGGGACCATCATCTCACAAATAAATTATGCACCCAGTATATTACTGCTCCACACCTGTGCGCGCTTTACGCACGTCGTTGTCAGTTTCTTGAATAGTGGTTAACAATGGGTGTTTTAGAAGCTAGAAAACATTTTATTGCTTATACAGGAATGACTAATTGGCAGTGTGTTCTCTTTAGAATAAGCTTTCTTTTGAGTGCCTTTCAAGTTTCAATAAAATATGCAACCTTTTCTGACTAATCAGATTGCCCAGATGTGCCCCAGAAATTAAAGCTGGAGAATACAGCCATAACTATTGTAGCCTAGTTATCCTACTTTATATGGTTGCCTGCAAGGGTTTTCAACAGGTGGTCTGTGGACCACTGGTGGTCTGTGAAGGTATTGCATGTGGTCCCTGACCATGCATTTTGTAATGAAGGAAAGTGAAGATTTAGATTTTTATTCCACGGAACAGTGCATTAACGACCTGGTGTTGTCAGTTACTGGGAAGTTGGAGGTCAAGAAATTCCACAGAAAAGGGAATTAGAATCTCAAGAAGGGGAAGTGTACCAGATTGCCTGATTCATCATTATTAGGAAATGTTCCCATATAATCACATACTGTATGCTTGTATGTATCACTCATACTTAAGATACAAATCAGTAAATCAGTTAACATAAGTTTAATGGAAGGTTGGATAAAGAACATAATAAGGATAACCGTGGGATAGGAATAGATCAGTGGTTCTCAACCTAATTATGCCATGGACCACTAGTAGTCCGTGGACCATTGGTTGAGAAACAGTGGGATGTAGGCCTATAGACATGGGATGCATAGCAAGTGTTACCAAAGCACAAATCGTAGCTCATAATATCCCCATCGACCCAACACAACAGTGGTCCCCAGGTTGATTCTTAGTCAGGGTGGTCCCTGGTTCACAGTCAGTTGAAAACCCCTGGCCTATGGCTATAACCCAGTGGTTCTCAAACTGAGGTCTGGGGACCCCCAGTGGTCCATGAGGGGGTTCCAGGGGGTCTGCAGCAATATTGGTTGATAGCATCAAAATCTGTTAACCTTATTTCAGTCTATAAACATCGGCTATTTGAAAATATAGATCTGCTATTTTCAAAAAATCTTGATTAGAATTATTTTTGAAATATTTCACAACAGAAATTGTATGTGGGTCCCTGGCACAAAATATTTTCAGATGGGGGTCCGTGTCCGCAGCCAAATAGTACATATTAATTTGGGGGTCAACGGTTTGATAACCACTGCTATAGCCTATCCACTTAAACACTAAAACAGGTGTCTTCAACAGGGGGTCCGGGACCCGTAAGGGGTCCTCAGAGTTACTACAGGGGGGGCACCAAATCTTTGTCAGATAAGAACTTTTTCATGTTTTTACATTAACCACTTAAACCCTATAGCATCCCTATTCTGAGGTGCACATTAGCCGAAAATATCTGATCTACAAGCTCACAGCGCCTTGCGCTGCGAGGCGTTTACACAACACTAATGATGGTGCTATTAAACAAGTCTATGAAGCTATCTATGAAATCAATGAAAAAGTTTAATGGGGTTCCTTCCTGCTTCATCTCTCTCTCAGCTAAGGGGCCGTTGGCCTGAAAAATGTTGAAGACCATTAAAACATTCTGCTTACAATGGTTTATTCCTTCAAAAGGTTTTTAATGTCCTCATCCCTATGGGGAGATGGCCACTGGTCACACACAGTCCATCCAGTAAATGTCAACCACCAGGTGTCACAAGAGTATCTTTGCACCTTGCAAGGAACCTTTTTTTTTCACAGATATAAAACATCACATAAAAGGCAGGTCCTCAATGGAAACAAGCCCTGGGCTTATTGGGTTATCCTTTAAGTATTCTTTTGTATAAATCTGTGCCACCGTGCCTTTTTTTGCAAACAAATTCAATAAATCAATCAATCAAAAGGTGTGTGTGTGTGTGTGTGTGTGTGTGTGTGTGTGTGTGTGTGTGTGTGTGTGTGTGTGTGTGTGTGTGTGTGTGTGTGTGTGTGTGTGTGTGTGTGTGTGTGTGTGTGTGTGTGTGTGTGTGACAGACTGCAGTATGTGCAAAACTCAGCTGCCAGAGCGAGCACTCATCCATACCAAACCCTGGCAGCACATCACCCCCACCCTCAAACACCTCCACTGGCTTCCGGTTAAGTTCCGCATCACCTACAAACTGCTCCTCCTCACCTATAAAGCTCTCCATGCCCTAGCCCCACGGCTACCTGTCAGACCTCCTCCAGGATTACACCGCAAAACGGAACATGAGGTCTTCTGACTTGGGGCTCCACACCATCCCTCACAGCAATAAGCGGACCCTCGGCGATAGAGCTTTCAGTGTGGCAGCCCCTGCCCTCTGGAACTACCTCCCCATGGAGATTCGCCAGACGCCAACATTGGGCTCTTTCAAGTCCTCACTGAAGAGACACTTGTTTACTCAGGCTTTTGGCAAATAGTTTCTTTATTTTTTGTATTGTAAAGCGTCCTTGGGTTTTTGAATTATTTTAATTATAAAATCAAGTTATTATTATTATTATTAATGCGATGCATTTGTTGCTTGTAGATCTGCTAGTTCTGACTTTTTTCTTTTGAAAGTGGTTACGTTTGTGGGTTTTATAAATATTGAACGAATGAAAAGTATTAACAAGTGCGTATAATAACTACATTGGATCCATTGAAATACAGGTTATTTTTTCCATTTTCTGAAACATAACAGGTTTGGACATAATGAGGTTTCCATCCGGCAGAGATGGTGCTAGAACCAATCAGTTGTCTCATTGAGAATTGTCTGTCCTCTGAATCTGGATGTGGGTAATTTGCTTTCATTTAAGATACCTTTTCGCCATGGAACTCATCTTCCTTTCGGTAGGTCAAAAATATATATATCATATATATATATTAACTGTCTGCTATGCCTTTAACAAGCCCTCAATGATGTTGCACAAGTGGCTAATATAATTTAAAATTATGTAAGGCTTTTCCTCCCCATAGAAAACATCTGGTCCATTGAAAAGCTTCTTTCTTATGTGAAGTTTTAATGACTGAAGGGATGGATTGGCTGCATAAGCGCAAAGCCCATTGCGCGACATACTGTTTTGTACGGTATACTGATCATAAGGCATACAGTATACATATACGCTGAGGAAGACCTATTTGGTTGAAATGCGTCGCTCTGTTTGGGTGAGGTTGTTTTCTCAGTATCCGGCAATGACATCACAACATTATTTAGTTAGTTTATTTTGAATATTTAAAACATAGAAACATGTTTTGCACTTTCTTCAAAGTCACAAAACACAAAGAAAAAATTGCAAAAAAGGCACAAGAAAAAAAAAAGCAAGTAAGAAAGTAATCATCACAACGTTGTCATCACAAGCCATAAAAAAGCCTTTATAATAAAATTGCAGATTGAACAAAACGTCATTTAGAAACTTTTACCAACGAGTAGATCTGCATCTTTGTAAGATAGCTGTCAACAGTGATTCGGAATCAAAATCAAAATCCTCTTTATTATCACATGACAGGTTTACCCGTGTAAAACAGTGGGTGAAATTACGTTGGACGATACAATGGAGGAGCACAGAAATCATCCTCCAGCCATGCTGTGGTAATCGGGAACAGAGTTTACTCCTTTGGAGGGAACAGTGCCATGCACGTCAGTGATAAGATTCATGTGCACGTCTTTAACACTTCTTTGCGCTGGGTGAAGTTGACCCCAGTGATAACTGTAAGAGAAGAATGAGGTTCCCTCCATTCGCTACAACCACACAGCTGTGCTGATAGAAGATATCATCTACATCTGGGGAGGACATAGCTAAACAGGTACACGTGAGGTCTACAATGTCCTTTATGCGTTTGATGTCGACACCCACAGATGATTCAAGCCAATCATTTCTGGGTCCATTCCAGAGGGGAAGTTTTGCCATCCAGCCTGTGTCTTGGGGAAGGTTGTGTATGTCTATGGAGGATACAATGTGCTGCTGACTCAATACACTAATGACATCTACAAGTTGGACACCACCACTATGGTCTGGTCTTTAATTAATACCAGAGGCACCCCCTCACCTGCTTCCTCAGGTCAATCTGCCACCATCATCGGGAAAAGGATGTTTGTATTTGGGGGCCAAACGGACCAGGACAACTAGGTGTTTGACAGAGAGACCAACCGCTGGCTGCTTCCAAAATGCTCTCTATCCACCTTTACTGTCTCACTGTTGCTATCAAAATAAAGCAGAAATACCCCCAAAAATAATCTTAATTAGAATTATTTAAATTTTTGTTTTGCTTAAGCCATGGTCAAAGTTGAAGGAAATGAAAGAAAATCACACATGAAGGAAGTTTAAGTATTTTGTTTCTCTTATACATTCATTAGGTGATTTTTGATCTCAAGCCTAGTTCTGCCTTAGCGATATCCATCAGCTATGTCATCATGTCTGTGGAGGACATTAACCATGTCCTCATGCACACAGGCACGTGTTCGCACACATACACACACACCAGCAAATGGTCACTGGCACTATCGGATGACAAAAAATAAGACAGGTGCCTATCAATTTTACATGTCTGTCAATTACAGCGCGGCAGTTCTTGTGTTTGAATGCAAAGGTACACATAAATCAGCCTGGCGATTGGGTTGCATAAATAGATAAGCATGCAAGAGTCAGAATATCATTTTTGTCGCTGTCGGGCAGAAACCTCCTAGCCTGGCTCCAGCCCGTGAATCGCTAGCCACGGCCATTAAAAAAATATGTTCAGGCGATTCTGGTCTGGTGACGCTCTCATTGGAGGTCTCAGCCTCGGTTGAAAATCTGTTCGACGAATCGGGATCGGGATAATCCAGTACGAACCAAGAGTCTTTGAAAAAAAAAAACGTTGGCCACGCCCCCATCTCAGCAACCGGCTGCATTGAGAGGGCTTTCAGACTGAATAATGGAGTGAAACGAAATGAAAATTCAGGCTGAGTGTCAGGCTAGAAACCTCCTACTGTATCTCCATATTCAAACATCTTGTGTTTCTTCATAAATTAATGCCCTTCTTGATCATACTACAGCGTCACACAAAAGTATCAAAAGTAGCAGATCCACAAGCTCAAAACGTGGCGCAAAGCCACGCGTTTTGAACTTGCGGATCTGCTACTTTTGCTGTTTTTGAATTTGAATCCTGAAAAGTAACAGTTTTGGACGTTTTGTTACCAGGTATATTGTATGTAGGCTGTAGAGACCGCACTGAGGAATGTGAGCGACCGATTGTGTAAATGTGACAGATGACAGAGAACTGACCACTTGTGTGAATATGTGATAGAATTCCTGAAATTCTTCAGACAATTCCTCATGAAAACCTCATGTGAGATGTTACAAAAACTCCCGGATGGACGGACACACACGCACGCACGCACGCGCGCGCACGCACGCGCGCGCACGCACACACACACACACACACACACACACACACACACACACACACACACACACACACACACACACACACACACACACACACACACACACACACACACACACACACTTTAAAGTTTCTCTACTGTTGACTGATGTCTTCTTACTAGGGGTGTGCCGATATATCGTCCCGCGATATATCGCGATACGTTTTCGCGACGATATGTATCGTCGATAAAATATCGTTTTTGAAAAAAAAAAAAAAATTTTTTTTTTTTTTTTTTTTTTACACAATCATAATAATCAGGCATGCAAACGGCCCCGAAGTGAAAAGAGTGACAACATGTTTTTTTTTCGGGTCAGGTGTCATACTATTTGGATTCAAAACGGCTATTGTAGCTGAAAAGCTACAAGTTTGCATGTCTGAATAATGCAAAAACAGAATTATTTGTTTGCATTTTCTTTTTTTCTCCTCCATATATTTTCATAATAAAAAAAGTGCGTATCGTATCGTATCGAAATCGTATCGAAGTTGTGAGCCAAATATCGTATCGTATCGTTTCGTGAAATTAGTGTATCGGCACACCCCTACTTCTTACTGGGGCGTGCCGCGTGCGGTATAAATTTTACGGAATTGTCAACACTAAAATGCATCGGCATCCAGCAGAGACTATGGTAACAAATAATATGGACTGAACAGTTCTTTCAAAGCATTAATCAAATGCATGAAACCTGCATTAGATCCCTGAAATATTTAAAATGTTCTTGAGCCATCAATCACAAGTATAAAGCAAAATGTGTTTTGTACTCACATGTCCGAAGTTTTTATCATTCATGACGAATGGGCCGTAGTCCAACAGCCTTTGGCGAGCTGAAAGTAAATGTATTGATATTACTTTCATGCAATCCCCATGCAATGGAGATCCCTGTTTCATTTCCAACCCACAGAGTGCCCTCTCAGTCAGTCACCATGTGTATCTGGTTCTGTCAATCAAATTTAACAAGCTAGCTGGAAGTGATGGTGGTGGGGACTGGTGTCATGTGCTCTGTGTTCAGTCAGGAAATCAGGAATTCCTGATGAGGAGAGGGTCAAAAAGAGAGAATGTGAAGGTTTCAGACCATGTCTCGACCTGACTCTGGACATTGTCCAGAGTTAACGCTATATGTGAAAGAGGCAGAGGGGAAGAGCGACAGGGAGCTCAGTTCATGAACCGTTAAAAAAAGAAGAAATACTAATATGTTTATATTGTGTTGATTGGACAAAAGCTTTCACTTGTTCCTGGTTCATCTCTGTCTCCAGTGCGCTACAAATGCCAGAGGTCATGTTGGAAAAAAGACAGAAGAAGTGGTTAATGGTGAGTATTTCTTTAGACTAAGTGTCAGATTTATGGTTAGCATAAAGTCAAATTCATTTTCATAGCAAAAACAAAAACTGTTGAAAGACATGTTTTGTTTTGTGTCATGTGTGAAATCATGGCATTTATTTCAAGTGACATTCACTCATGACATTCATTCATGGCCACTGAAGCACAAATAAGCCATAACGTCAAACCAATGACGTGTTTGACGTGTTTTTAGAAAAAAAAGAAAAGAACACTTTTTTTATTGAAAAAAAACGTTAAGAACCCAAGATATCATCATTTGAAGATTTGCTGCTCCAATCACTTTTTGTTTAACGTATTACTGAAAAAGGCTGTATCTCGGCTCCTGAGCATTCTTTTTTACTATGTATTTTTCAATGTTATTATGTTATTTTCAAAAGGCAGACTTTAATGTCAACAAGGTCCAATGACCTCATTGACATTTGTGAAACCACACAGTGCAACCCTCAGTGATTAGCACCCATCAGGGGATCGATTATACTGGAGATAAATATTCTGTGACTACTTGAAAAAGGTATAAGAAAATTGAAAAATTGCTGGCACAGTTCGCAATTATTTTTTTATTTCATTGGCACTGAATGAGATTAACTAAGCTGAAATTTGGAAGAGCGGGTGATACAGTACATCAGAGAATCTCATCTCTCAAATCATTCTCTATTTCCACAGAAAAATACACTGTGTAGTTTTCATAAAAATACTTTGTTCATGCCTCTCTTCTTCAATTCTTCCTGCTCCTGTCTTTTGACCTCCTATTTCATCTTCTTCCCTGCTTCTTCCCTTTTTTAGTGATTCTCATTTATTCTTTGGATCCAGAGAGCTGAAAATATTAGGAAAAAGGCTGCTCCCTTTGCAAACGTATGGAAATAAAGCAATTTAATGGATGCATACCGCATAATGATGGACATGGACACATTTTGGAGAAGGTGCATCAAGCTTTGCAAGCACTCTATAGTTTCCTTCTGCCCTGTTAACACCTGGAACTCTCTTCAGCACAGGGACACTCTGCCTGAGGGCTTTTGAGCTCACCTTTTGCCAGGAGGCAGCCAGCAGAGTGCGTACGTACGTGTTCGAGTGCGAGTGCCAGTGTGTGTGTGTGTGTGTGTGTGTGTGTGTGTGTGTGTGTGTGTTTGAACATCACCTGGTTGACCTTCTGCAAATGTCAGTCATCATCTCTTTCCAAGGTTCACATCAGCAGCATGTATCAGTTGCCTGCTCAACTTTGAATAACAATTGATGGAACTGTGCACAGCACACCATGCCCCTCTCTCAAGTCAAAGCTTGTAATTATCAGCATGTCCTCTAGGGATGTGAATGAAATTGCCTCTGCATAATACATACTAAGTTCATTTGTGGTATTTACAGCATCAGTATTTTTAAAATCATTATTTAAATGATTCTCTTGCACTCAATTATTGAGTCAATTGGCTATGCAAAAACCTGTAAATCAAAACAGATGCTAAGGGCTATGCTGGAAATGCTCTCTGTGGACTCTTGATTCATGAGGTTGTGATCAACGCAATTTCAGGAATTGAGACCTCCCTTTACTTCTCACAGCCACTTCCGTTCACAATCACCACCGTATCTACTGCACCTGCTTCCACTTAATCACAACCAATCCTCGTTGCAATCACCTCCGTATTAATACATCTGCAATTGCTTAACTAAACTGATTGATCTGCTTCGTGACCTCCTCCACGGCTCCACCCCAACCTCTTCCTTCCTCCTCAATTCTCGCTCTTCCTCCTTCTACAGTATCTCTATTTCTCTAGGAACCTCGGAATGGGGGGCAGTGAAGTAGCTACGATGACCGACTGCTCCCGAACAGATCGAGCAACGAAGGCTGTCAGCTCCTGAGACTACGCCCCCACCCTGAGTCTATTCCAAATCCTCCTATAATTCTAGTAACCTCACGGTGGTGGTGGTGGCGGCGGTGTCTTGGTTCGGGGGACTCTTGATCAAACTGCGCATGCGTCGTTGCCAGGTTTCGCGAGAGAAACAAGCAGCAAGGTCTATGAAAACAAGGCCAAACCAAACGAACCCTACAAGCAATGAGGTCTATGAAAAGAAGGCCAAACGAAGCGCCTCCACGCATATACCTTGCCTCTTGGAAAACAGCCGATCTACAAGCTCACAACACGTCCCCACACCCACCTGCACTTTCACAACCAACGCCAAAACACAATACCACTAAAGCGCTTACAATAGGCCGACATGGCAACACCACGCTGCAGCATAGACCCCGCCCACTCTTAGAGTGCACTCTACAGTCTACACCAGACTTTTCAAAGCGAGCGTATGCGTTGAGCGTACAGCGAGCGCGTCTGTTTACATCCAATTGATTATCAATGATACCGGCTACACCAGGCACGCGGATACGCGAGTCCCCCATACGCAGACTTTTAAAATAGGACTGTCTCTAAAAGTGTGCTTGGGCGACGCCCGTGTGTGTTCGCGACGGGCGACGGGCCGCATGGATGTACCGTGGTGTGTGTGTGTGTGTGTGTGTGTGTGTGTGTGTGTGTGGTTGTGCGCGCTCGCTCGTGTGTGTGTGTTGGCGACGGCCCACGGGGTGTTAATGTGTGTTCTGTGCCTCCACGACGGGATTGCGATTGCGTGTGTGTGTGTACACACTGACTACACAGTACAAACTCACTTTCGATCCCTGATAAACTGTCTGCTCTCAGCGCATGCATATGAGGTGGGATCGGTCTACGTTTGAATGGACGTATGTACTTTCATGCATGCATACATGTATGCATACATACAACATTTATCCCCTTCAAAAAGAAAAGAGAAACACTTCATAACACGTTCAGTGTCAAAAGTTATAAATGATATAAATCACAGAAAATACAGTACACTACTACAAATAGAAATTATTTTCAGAAGTAATTCAGCAAGACACACTTATAATTCTTAGAATTGCATTTTCTTAGTTCTGTATTTTCTAACTAACTAACTCAATGCGCAGTGAAGAAGAGCACAGAATATTGAAATATAGGAACAGGCAGACACAAGTATTGGATTATTATAATGTTTTCCCCCACTCCAGATGATCATTTTACCCTTTCCAGCTGGACTACAGACACCTGTGTGGATCATGGGTATACCAGCTGTGTACACACAAGCCGTTGGAAAATAAGTCAATAAGTCAAATCCAGTATTTTTTCAGTAATACACTATCAAGAAGGAATTGGCTTGTGGCACCAGATATTTATCATACAGTTCCTGTCTCTCAAGAGAACCGAATGGAGATGCTGATCACAGAAAAATGCAATTCTGTTGACATTAAAACAAATCCATGGTCTCAGCAGAACTAATGACTACCCTGACTTTTTTAGATCAGAACTGTGTTTGTGCTTTTTGATGAGTTTTGCGAAATGCTGCAGCACAAAGTATGTCGAGTTATCTAAAAGGCTATAATGTAGAGTAGCTGCACATCAGATGAAACGGTATCTCTGGAGTTATCTCTGCTACTGTGCAGTGCAAAGCCCGGCCCCTTATGCTGCTGCTGATGAAAAGTTAATTGCACCACCTCACAAAATATAAGTATGCTTAATCTGCAGAACTATTGTATAATGGACACAGATACAGTATAATACATACATGCATGTGTCAACACACACATGTTTGTACTAACATAAAGGCACACACACACACACACACACACACACACACACACACACACACACACACACACACACACACACACACACACACACACACACACACACACACACACACACACACACACACACACACACACACTCAGACACACACACACACACACACACACACACACACACACACGCAAACATCCGATATATTGTGCCGTATACAGCACATGTAGATTTAAAAATGTCTGTCTTGGCTTTCACCCCAAAACTGAGTGCCAAGTCAAATAACATTTTTGCTAAGTTATGATTTTATAATGTATATATTTTCCGCAGAAAATATGTAAGAAACTGATTTAGCTATCCACAGCATATCATTTGTATATTTGAACTGACATAATTTTGCTGCATTTTAGTCGAGGGGTTCATTATTCATAGTTGCAGTAACAGCAACCTTCAACCTGTCTGGTGTCATTGGAAAAAAGTTTATGTTACAAAGAGGCAGAAACTTCATCTGAGAATTTTGTTGGTCAAGTGCACCTGGGGAATTAACTGACATTCTAGTAACCTTTTCTCATTTGTGAGCAAACATATCTTGTGCTCAATTATTGGTCAATATTATCCCTTTCGGGTTGCCGTGGTCCAATTATTTTAGCAACACTAGTGGCAGGCCTCTAAGGATCTCAATTCAAGGGAAAGACTAGCTCAACTCAAGGACAGTCTGGAGAAGTTCATGAATATAATGGGTGCAGATTCAGATAATACGTAAAAAAGAGGCCTCTAAGGATGGCACTGTCAGTCAGCCCATCAGTCCATCCATCCAAAATTTTGGTTCCAAACAAGATATCTCAAATAAATGTCTGGGTTGCCATGGAATCTGCTCTGCACCTTCATGCTGATGAGGATGAACAATACTCTATTTGGTGACCCCATGGCCTTTCCTCTAGCGCCACCTTTAGGCCAAAATGTCCACTTGCACACAAGACATCTCAAAATCTAATGGCCAGATTGCCACTAAACTTCCTGAACACATTTATGCTCCCTGTAGGAGAAATCATACCCACTTGAGTGACCTCATGACCTTTCTTCTAGCGCTACCGTCAGGCCAAAATGTCATTGCACACAATATATCCCATAATCTAATAGGCAGATGGCGGGATAAGCTCTACTGATTTTGGTGACCCCATGGGGTTTCCTCTATTGCGTGTGTGTGTGTGTGTGTGTGTGTGTGTGTGTGTGTGTGTGTGTGTGTGTGTGTGTGTGTCGAGGTAATCACAAGCAAAATATCTGTGAAGGGCCTGAGGTTTTAAAGTCCAGTCACATTTGATATGCAGCCCTAAATTGCCCTGTGTTATCCCTGTGCAAGCTCATCTGTTTTGCTGCATTTATTATCATATTTCTAAATCCATCTGTTTCAGAAGTAATTGACCACTCTGTGCAAATGAAACATCAAGGATGAACAAGGATTCCCACATTGAAATTCTGTCCACCATGGTCCAACCCCCCCCCCCCCCCCCCCCCCCCCCCCCCACACACACACACACACACACACACACACACACACACACACACACACACACACACACACACACAGTTGTTACGACCTGAATTATAGAGTTTTAAACGCGACAATTCTGAAGTCTCAGGTGTACAGACTTTCTCATATGTATGTTAATGAATTGCTGCCTCAGCGAAACATGCACCAGGCAGCAGGGGAGTTTAAAGTCCAGGGGCTCTGAATGAACCTCAGTGTCCCAACAGACTCTCTTTCAAGACAACTTTCTCCTCTCTGCACCCTGCTGACATTTTTGGAGACAGGCTTACTTATTTCCCATGTCAGCATTTGCAACAACAAGCTTTGCCCATGCTTCGCTCAGCCCAAGGCAGTGTGCGTACGTACGTGTTGAAGTGTGGTGTGTGTGTGTGTGTGTGTGTGTGTGTGTGTGTGTGTGTGTGTGTGTGTGTGTGTGTGTGTGTGTGTGTGTGTGTGTGTGTGTGTGTGCGTGCATAATCTCCGGCATGATTGGCATCTGACATTGTGATATGCTGTATTATGCTGACTAAGCACATTGTCATCAAGCATCTAGCATCTATCAAAGTAAAAAATATTTGGTCAAAACTGTTGCTTACTTTGGGGACGGGGCGGGACGGGACGGGGGGACGGGGGCACAGTGACCTTGTGATTACCACCAGACAGCCTCTCTACTAAGTTCCCCATATGGACACTATCAATATAAATTCTGTACTGTATGTATGTTTTTCATTTTGTTTGTTTTTATGAATATAGGGCAAATGAAAGTAATTGTTAAAAAGCCAAAGGTTTAAGCTCTAACATGTTTTTATTTAATATTTCTATTTGCTACAGAGGTTGAGAAATAATTGTTTTTTGAAAACTGTCAGGATTTAAAAGGCGTTTTTAGAATTGGAATGGTCTTTATGCATTGGTTCACATCCTCTTGTTTGTCAGTCTAATTCAAAAAGCTCCTGATGCAGGAGATGAGTGGTTATTTGTTGGGATTGCCCTTTTTATTCAATTGTTTTTATTGAATTTTTCAAGACACACACACATACCAACATATATGAGACACACTGTTCCACACTGAACAAAAGATCAGATGACAATGTTGTTCCTTGCAGAGCCTTTTGTGTGGGACCATCCCTATGTTCCCCGGGTTCTATATTCCCCAGGTTCTATGTTCCCTGCTTACCAAAGGGGTTAGGGTTAAGGCCTTTGCAGACAGGGTGAGATTTTTTTGCATGGAAAAAACGGACAATATATATTTTTTAAAGAATACATTGTTCTCTATGACCTCATGCACACCGGCTCCGAATTTGCCGTGCGGCAAGTGGCTGCGGCGGTGCGTTTTTTTTATTCAATCGAGCCCAGTTCGATTTGTGCGTCTTTTCGCATTCGGGTAAAACTGCTGGTTAAATCGTACCCTGTCTGCAAAGGCCTTTATAGGGTGATAGCCAGCAGAGTGTCAACTTTCAACGTTTCAAGCTTGAAGGCTTTTTTTCAGCAATCCCAGTTGGCTGACATGTACCCACTTCACCTGCAATGAAGAGACATGGTGCTTACCATGCTTTTTTTGTACTATTTTGACCTTTTAATTTTACAATTTACATATTAAAGGACACAATAGATGTTGACAGGAAAGGTTTGAGATGGAGAGCCGGGTGGCTGTACTGTAGGTCACACACTGTAAAATACTGAGTGGTAATTTAATTCAGAGTGTATACAAATGCACCCTATGGTAAATCAACACTCAGGATTTTCTATGATCTACTGCAGTGAGTGGACTGCAGGCCATCAGCTGGATTCCGAATCAAAATACATAAAGTACAAATACAAACACAGTATGCTGCTTCGCCCACTGTACCGCAAAGACAAAGAAATACCCAAATATTATACAGAATAGAGGGTTAATACATTATCATGTGTCATATTGATCAATTGGAAGAAAGAAAGAAAGTGTATTTGTTTGTATATGAAGTTTTTTTTTATCAAGCATATACCGCATGCTGTCTATGCCTTCCATTTAGACTAGGGACTAAAATATTCCTATTTTGCAGTATAGACGTACAGTAGACTATCCTTTAACTGATTTAAGACACAAACCTACTCATTATGATTTATAAATCAGTGCAAACAGACGCTGGAAGTGACTTTTGCAATTCTATTGCATGCTTCTCAATCAATGGTCTTGCTGTAATTATGAAATAAATTTGCATCATCATCATCATTGTCAATTCCATTATCAAAGTATCATAAACGTCATGAATTAAAGATACATTGTCTGCCTACACTGAACGTTTCTGACAGTCTGTGGACAACACTGGAGTGCAAGTAGATGTCATTGTCAAATATTTAACATGGCCATACTCATTTACACTGAAACATGAATGTCTTCTTTCTGAGAGACTGACAAAGACTGAAAAAGACTGACCAACAGACAACAAGGCAGGAAAGAAGAACAGCCCAGACGGGAGACCCCCATAACACACACGCACACGCACACACACGCACGCACGCACGCACGCACGCACGCACACACACACACACACACACACACACACACACACACACACACACACACACACACACACACACACACACACACACACACACACACACACACACACACACACACACACACACACACACACACACACACACACACACAGGTTTGTATTACTATACTTGTGCGGACATCAACGCTTTAGGACAGCCATTTTATGAATGTCATGTAAAAATATATATATTTTGTCATTTTTAACCGTATGCCTAAAGCCGAAAAAATAGCAGATCTACAAGCCCACAACGCGTCGCGCTGCGACACGTTGTGAGCTTGTAGATCGGCTATTTTTCGGTGCATGACACTGGCGCGCAACTATGTATGAATCATGTTTAACTCTTAATTCCAATCCATAAACTTAACCTCTAAATGTTTAATCCTGACCTGAATGTTTTTCTAATTGTAAACGTATCTCTAAAAACAGGAAAACGGTCCTCACAATGTATATTTCTTCAACTTCTCCTATACTTGGTCCTCGCAAGTATAGTAACACACACACACACACACACACACACACACACACACACACACACACACACACACACACACACACACACACACAAAATGAAGTAAAAGACAGCGACTCGAGCAGACACTGACAGGTATTGAGCCAGAGAAAGATGGAGAGGCATGAGGGCAGGTTGCAGGCTGAGTGCCATTACGTGGCAGGTAAACCTGGCCACCATGTCAATAATGGAGACCCCTTTAGGTCTCTGAGGTGAAAGTGATGGATGATAGCTGTGAAGTGAGGATGAACTCCAACTCTCTCTACTGTCTTGAGAGTGTGGGTGTGGAAAATGGAATGCTCAATTTGGTTAACAAAAGCCATTACACACTTTGTTTAGCATGGGTCTGTGGGGAAAAGCAAATACCACTCAATCAGTATTCAGCAGTGATGAACAAACCTACTACTACTACTCAATCCCAGTTCTTGATTCTAGATAATAATATTACTCCACTACAAGTAAGTTGAGTTAAGGGGAATTTTGGCCCACTCCATGAGTTACTCCACAGTTAAAAACACGCTCTTATGGTTCTTGCCTGAATAATTCTGCAGAGATCTGATGTTTACAGTGAGAAAACACTATGCAACTTGTTGTTCTTGAACGCGCTCGACCGTATAAGCCGAGCTTTCACGACACTTCCGGCTAGAACCATAGGCACGTGTTTTTAACTGTGGCGGATCCGTTATGGAGTTATGGAATTTCTGTACTGTACCACTCGTCCTAGGTTATCATAACGTGATAATAAAGGTAAGAATAACGTGGGACGAAATTCCCCTTTAAAGTACTGGAGTACTTGCTTAACAAATACCTAAGTATTCAAAAGTACATACTTTTAAAGGTATTCAAAAGTACAAATTACAAAGTAAAGAAATATTGGTAACACTTTACTTAAATGTCGGGTCTATAATGCATTATAATTGCATTATACACCCGACCTTTAAAGGGGAATTTTGGACCATGGTTACCTTTTCTATGATGTTATGATATCTTATGAATGGTACAGTAGAAAAATGTCATAACTCCATCCCGGGTCCGCCACAGCTTAAAACGTGCTCCAATAGGCCTTGCGCTAGATCGCGTACTTGAATAGTTTTTTTTTTTAGATCTGACGTTCATAGTGACAGAACACTATGCAACCAGAAAAAGAAATGGGGAAAAAAAACGCCGGTCTGGCTAGATGAGATTGAAATCTCGAGATCTCAATCTCATCTAGCGAGACTTACGTTTTTTTTTTTTTACATCATAGAAAAGGTAAGAAAACCGTGGTCCAAAATTCCCCTTTAAGTAAAGCGTTACCTGGTAATTATAATGTGCTGTTCCACTGAGTTTATAATGCATTATGACCAGCACTTATAAATGATATTATTATAAGTTATTCATAAACCTTGTTATAAGTTGTTATGCATAATTATAATCATTTATAACAAGTGTTACAATGCCTTATAAGGCCATTATAATGCATTATAAATGTGGTTATAACGCATTATTGACCCGACATTAATAAAGTCTTACCAAGGCTTTTTTCAAATAGGTTTTAAGTAGTTGATTCACAATGTACTTTTTCTGTTCCTAGAAATGTCAAATGTACAATATTTGTCTTGTAGTGGAGTGAAAGTATCAAAATACAAATACTCAAGTAAAGATACTCCACTAATGTACTTAAGTACTCAAGTAAATGTACTTAGTTACTGTCAACCACTGTTCTTCAACCCATTGATAAATTCAGTCAATGGTACGAAGTAAAATTCATGTTAATGTTAATTTAACTCAGAGAGTGGAAGTGGAACCAAATGCCCCTTACAGTACATGTCTATTTGGTTCCATTATACCCTTTGTTAAATTAGTTAAATGAACAGTCAGGATTTGACTGTGTAAGCATATAATAACAAGAACTAAGGAGAGAGCATGTCTGTATAGTGCCATGGATAGGTTACTGGTCACAGCAAGGCAGAGTTTTGCAGCGTGTGCTGAAGTGGATTCATCGATCCAAGATAGAGAGACAAAGGGACACGTGTGACAAGAGGTTGAAGAGAGTCCGAGAGACAGCAAGATTGCAGACATAACACAAGGCAGGATGATATACAGCCTCATTGTGTCATATTCCCCTTTTTCCTTTAAATTGCCTGACATGGAATGTTTTTAATTAGTACAGCAGTCATCCAGTAAATGAATAATGGCATATGGTGTTACTGTAGCTACCTGCCTGGGAGTCACAGAAGGTCACTCCAATTAGCTTAATGCAAAAGAAGAAAAACTTTCTGCTATGACAAGGTGTTCATGTGACTTCAACACCTGACGTTAGAGGCTAAAGTGTGCCAAAGTTTGTGCATGTGCATGTGTGTGTGTGTGTGTGTGTGTGTGTGTGTGTGTGTGTGTGTGTGTGTGTGTGTGTGTGTGTGTGTGTGTGTGTGTGTGTGTGTGTGAATTGTGGAGTACACATCAAATTCCAGGCAGTAGCCTACAGTCAATAGTTTTCGAGATATCTTATTTGGGAGTAAAGTGGTGGATGGATTGATGGACGGAAAGACATTCCTCAGAGCTCCACCGCTAGTGGGGCTCAACACATTATCAACACAATGGTGGTATTTTGTATTTTGTACCATAAGCCAATAAATAAAAACCAAAAATAGATGTCAATTAACATAATTTTCTTTCTTGAATTATACCATGATGCCCCCGGTGACCCCACATTTCTGTGAAAGCAAACCAAATTAAAAAGCAATTTACAATTGCAATTATTGTTTATGTAGCCTATCTTTTAAGTAGCCCCCCCCCCCACCCCACACACACACACACACACACGCACACGCACACGCACACGCGCACACGCACACACACACACACACAGTCAGGAAACTGACGTAAGTGGTCTCACATGGTAAAGTAAAACCAGCAAGGAACACGTGCCCAATGTTATTTTTGCATTCTTTAATGATGTTTTTTACTGTGCGGAAGAAACACAATATACAATCTGCAAGCAATTTGGCTAGGCTTGTTAATCCAGTGTAATTATGTTTGAATGAGGCTTTTTTATTGTCTTGTTTCAAAACGGGGACATATTTTCTAGCCTGGATTCAGAAACCACTTCACAGTTTGCCGATGATGGGTACTGCCATAGTCATTCTAACTAATAATGTGTATAATGCCACACATTGTTGAAACTTTACTATTTTGTCCAGTTTGAAATCAGTAAACAACACTTGGTCAAACCACTATCTAGAGTGAATGTCAAAACCATTCAACTCCCTCTAGTTGTGGTCAAGTTAAGATTTCCAAGTTTGCACTTGCAAACTTCAGATTTTAGACAGCCTCCTTGCTGTAGGCCCATCCAGCGGTCATTTCAGAGCCGGTCCACCCTATACGCACACTACGAAGGTTGCGTAGGGCCCCGCCTACCCGCCGATCAAAGGGGCCCCCTCTCCGCCCCCTCCCTTAAGCAGAAAATAACGTGCATTACTGCGTTCACATCAGCACAGGCTGCGCAGCACACTAAAACCGAAATAAAGTAACAAAAAAAGTAACTTTATCCGCGGGAAACCCGGAAAAAAGGGCCCCTGTGGAGTCTAAACCGGCACTGGGTCATTTGGATAGTCAAGTTAACAAATAAAATAGACAAATCATCCTTTTTCTTTAGTTGTATTTTTCTCCTCTCCTTTCCTCTCCACTGGACATAAACATTATGAAGCTCTTTGTGAAACTAAGGTCAACTTTGAGCACAAGCCATGTGGTTACCTTCTGTGAAGCACTAATGAGAGTTAATTCGTTTAGTTCGTTTATTTTTGGTATTTTTTTCTATTTCTTTTTCTTATGCAGCTCAAAATTAGCCTGGTAAACCACCCCCCCCCCCCCCCCCCCCCTCCGGAAATCTAATTTCCATTTGATTTCAGTACTGAGTCTGGCATGAACTCCTATTTGGCTATTTGGCTGTTGGCGGGAGCTGGGCGGGAGTAGCAGTGTTGACTGACAACTTCTTCAGCCGATCAACAGTTCGTTCCACCACCACCACAGAGCAACGTGACGCAAGGGGACTTTTGAAAGGGCCATGCCGAAAATAGGTTGCTTTATACGGATATCTATCACTGCCCGCCCCTGCCGGTTCTCTGAATTTTTATTTCTAAATAGGGTCTGTCTGTCAACTAAATGCTATCTGAAAAATATCTTAAAAGTAAATTCCGTGCCACAAAAAAAGAAGTTTGAGAGCGTTTTGAAGTTTCAAAACAGCGGCGAAAACAGCGGACAAAGTTTTAATGGCCGCCGTTTGTTTTCGCTCGGCTGCACTCGGCTCCATTCGGGTTCACTCGGGTTCCACCTGATTGGCCAACGTCCTCTGTCAATCACAGAACAATGAGCGAGGACGCTTATTGGAGAGTTCCTGTTGTGAACCCTGCAGAAACTCCCAGAAAGCCTCTCAGGCCAGACTCACTCCTGAAATCAAATGCAAATGAGATTTCCGGAAGGGGGATGGTTTACCAGGCTAGCTCAAAATACACTTGCATATAAATCATTTATCACAATCACAATTTAAAGTGTAAGACAAGACCGAAAAGTAGGGATGTCCAATAGTGGCTCTTTGCCTCTCTGTTCATATTGACTCCAACACCTGAATTCAAAATTCCATGCATTTTCAAAGAATTTCGAAAATAGCAAATGTAAGCTCACATCGCGTTGCAACCCGTCGCAACTCATTGCTCATGCATCTGTCCCGTGCTCATGCATCTGTCCTGTTCTGACCAGCGTAATGAGCTCTGCCTGCTATAAGCTCAGATTTACACACCACACTGCTAAGAGCTGAGGCAGCAGAATTCCCCCTCATCCGTTAGCTTTCTGCTCAATAAAACAAGGATAACGCCTCAAATATTCATCCCAGCAGTATTTTATCCATTAAGGAGGAGAGAGAGAGAGAGAGAGCGTGTGTTGGAAGAACAAGAGAAATGGGAACAAAGAGACACAGGAGAGAGATT
This sequence comes from Gymnoscopelus microlampas, assembly GCF_963454915.1. Taxonomy (NCBI): domain Eukaryota; kingdom Metazoa; phylum Chordata; class Actinopteri; order Myctophiformes; family Myctophidae; genus Gymnoscopelus; species Gymnoscopelus microlampas. The sequence goes on from NC_139943.1 coordinate 25,436,450, forward strand.
GAGCAGGGAAGAGAGAAAGATAAATAGGAGGGTACATTAACCATTATAAATGACTACCTCGTTACCCCCCTCTATTCACAAAGAACAGATTTTTATAGCATCCCATAGTGCTGATGCAGTTGAAAAATGTATATTGTAGGCTATGCCTGGAATGATTAGACATAGTATTTTGAGTCACTGATGTATTTTGTGCACTGTAGGTAATGTACACACACAGTGAACATTTCAACATTTGCAGTGGGTGCACTGTAATTGTTAAGAAAAGAGCAATTCAATGGGGACACATTAGTTTTTCCACCTGCACAGGTTTGGCTGAGAAGTGATATAATTAATATGAACTCACACGTGGGCACACACATACACTGCACAAGCCCACAGACACAGACACACACTGTCACACACACACACCCCTGTACAGTAAGTATACACAGAGCAGACACATGCTGATCATTCAACATAATGAACAATACATGACAGTAGCCAGCGGCCTCAATGGGTGCATGTGTATACGTGTGTGTGTGTGTGTGTGTGTGTGTGTGTGTGTGTGTGTGTGTGTGTGTGTGTGTGTGTGTGTGTGTGTGTGTGTGTGTGTGTGTGTGTGTGTGTGTGTGTGTGTGTGTGTGTGTGTGTGTGTGTGCGTGCGTGCGTGCGTGCGTGCGTGCGTGCGTGCGTGCGTGCGTGCGTGCGTGCGTGCGTGCGTGCGTCTCACACACACACACACACACACACACACACACACACACACACACACCCCTACCCATGTCTGTTCATGTTACTCAAGGTTCACATATTTCTTCTCTTGTGAGAATCAAGCATTGTGACAAGCAGTGGCGTACAGTAAGTACTTCTACTCCACTGCATCTGAGAAGCAAATCTTTAGATTTTTTGTCCAGTACATTTATTTGACTGCTTTACTAGCTACTTTGCAGATTTTGATTGATGATGATAAATTAGTCAAACCATTGAACAAAAATCTTCTAAATGTTTGGAAAATAGCAGATCTATAAGCTGAAGATCTTTTATTTTTATTTTATTTTAAATTAAGTGATGAAGTAAAATACCCTTTTAAGTTCAAAATCTGGCTCCTTTTCTTCCACCACTGGAGATGAAAATACTGCGCAATATGAATATGAGTCAGTCCATTTGAGTACTAGTTGGCATTAAAAACTATATATATTTAATTTGGAGGATAAGCTTAGGAGCTATGGAAATGTAATGATGAAATATCTTCAAAAGTGTGTGTGTGTGTGTGTGTGTGTGTGTGTGTGTGTGTGTGTGTGTGTGTGTGTGTGTGTGTGTGTGTGTGTGTGTGTGTGTGTGCGTGGTCTGTAGAAATAAGAGAGACCCTTCAACAGTGTTACTGCATTTGTTAACTTTTTTTTTGTTTTTACCAGGTGCTCGAAGAGCGCCTGAGTCTAAGAATCGTCAGAGCAGAGGTCGACATATTACAGATTTGCATTAGACATATTTTCGACACATTTGCGTCATTGGCTGTCCTGGCTGTCCTTCACTCCTTGAAGCCAATGGCCACACGAATGGGGAGACGGCCCGCCCCCCACAGTAACAGCCCTCCGCTCTCGGCTCCCCTCATTCACACTGCAACAGTTGCAGAGCAGACAGTGCAAGTTGTACTGCAGCCTCAGGCTAACACAGTTAGCCTAAATGCTAGCGTGCTTCATTAGACCTAGTTTGGCTATTAAGTTATTATTTGGCCATGTTCACACTGACTTCAATCTTCGCTATTGTTGGGAAGACCTGTGTGGTGTCTAAAAATGTTGCCACCACTTATATAAAAAACATTATTAGCGTTTCGCGTCGCAAATTATGTTGCCAGGTTTGGCGAGAGAAATAAGCATTCCGAAAAACAAGTAATCAGGTCTATGAAAACAAACACACACACACACACACACACACACACACACACACACACACACACACACACACACACACACACACACACACACACACACACACACACACACACACACACACACACACACACACAGCACCTGGTAGAATATGACTTCAAGTCATTTTCTTTCTTGTTTTGTTGCTTAGTTCGCTGTTCTCTTTGAAACATCAAACTCCACCAGCACAGCCAAGAATACAGCCCTGTGTCAGGAAATCTTTTCATATTGTCAGTGTTGGTGCATCTTTACAGTACTATGAAAAGATAAATCCTGACTATGAAAGACTACCTTGCTACATGCTAATGTGTGATAACAAATAAAAGAAAAGATACACTATGCATAATTTCAATTTAATTTCTGAATATAACTTCCAAAAGGGCAGATACAGTACTTTCTTAACACAAGCCTGCGCTCTACATATATTTGTGAGAAATCTGTAACAATGGTGATGCACATATTGTCTATTGTGGGTGAAGAGAAGTGGTGAATAAGGCAGAAGGCACCAAAAGTGCAAACTTGATTCAAAAATGAAATTGCTTGCAGTTGTTGGGAGAACACTTATATTCAAAATGCAAACCATACATGAAATGTGCAACACTCACACACCCACATGAAAAGCCTACACCAATTGAACACTAATCAGTCTGAGCCTTATGCTGCATTCACAATAGAAGTGATAAAAGATAAGTGTGGTCAGCTACACTGTCACTGCCGTTGAAATGTTGATCAACGCTCCTTGATGTCATCAAGCATGCCATGCATCCATGTGTGGGAGCAACGAGCGAGAAAATTATAAAGGCTTGGGTTAAAAAGAACAGGGAACAGGTTATGGCCAGTATGTTTTTCCTCCATTACAAGCAAGAATTGTGTTGAGAGAGAAGGGAGTGGAAATGGTGTAACAAGAACATATGATAGATAGGCTTAGGCTTGGTTGATTTAAACAGTACTTTCAAGACAAAATGTTTCAGAATTGCCTTATTTATTGCTTATTACTTTAATCAATAATTGAATCGATCATTTGCATCCCTACCATTAACATATATAAATATAATATTGTATGAGGCTGAACTGAAGACGTGAAGACAACAATTCAAGACCACTTTAGGATATTGGCTAATTTTGCAGATATTAAATCATCATTACAAAGTATAACTGTCCCACTTTTATATCCCATAACGGAACTCACTCTACTATTGGGTGGGGGATATGTAAAAGGCATTCTGATGTAGCCGATGTAATAGCGCATTACACAATTTTGACAATGGACACGCTCTAAAACTGTGGAAAAACATACTTTTAGTAAGCTCACCTCTTTTGTAAGAGCATTGCTGACATGTGCAGTAGGCAGTGAGAGTGAGAGGATGAGGAGGACATAATAATAATAATAATAATAGATAATAACAATAAACTTTATTTATAAAGTGCTTTTCGAAACATGGTTACAAAGTGCTTTACAGTGGTAATATAAAATACAGTAGACCAAGAACAATTCAGCTTAATCGTTTTTTGATGTTTACGCTGAATATTTCAGCTTAAAAACTGATAATAATATTGTAATAAAGGCAGTACAGTACAGTGTGTGTTGTGTTGTGTTGTGTTGTGTTGTGTTGTGTTGTGTTGTGTTGTGTTGTGTTGTGTTGTGTTGTGTTGTGTTGTGTTGTGTTGTGTTGTGTTGTGTTGTGTGTTGTGTGTGTGTGTGTGTGTGATGGGGTTGTCTGTTGGGGCTCCTGCCCTGACTGTATGGTTGTAATTTTGACTGGATGTGCATGACCCAACCCAGAGAGTCCTGTAATTGATGCAGCTGTTTAACCTTATTGGTTCATTTTCACTGTAGGTGGATTCCATTCTAGCTAAAACCAGGCATGAGGCCGAAATGTTATACGACAAAGAGCCGTTGTGGAAGCCCCTGGACCGCTTGGGGATATATCACCTTGTGTGGTGCCATTAGTCTGCACCATACTGTAAAAAAAAACATATGTCTGCACACTCTGGGTTCCTACAATAGTGCATCACATTTCTGGATGCACTACATAGTGCACAATGTTAGTTTCCATCGGGCTGCTCTGGTCTGGGATTGTTTCACCAACCACAATAATTTAGTTGTATGCTTTGCCCCTTACTCACCATTTCGCAATCCAATTGAGGAATTATTTTCAGCTTGGTGTTGGAAAGTGAATGACATGCCCACCTGCCTCTCCTGCAAGCAATGGAAGAGGCAGGGGGAGATGGGCCCAGTTTAGGGATAGATACGGCACACAAGGCCACATTTTCCCCATTGCCTTCTAGTCAGGGATGACATTGCCCATGATGTGGATGAGGTTATGTAAACACACCGTAGGAGAAGACGTCCATCCCATGCCTTCAATCCCTAATAATAGATTTTACTGTAATTATTTTAGTTTCCATGTGTTTACAGTAATTGTATTGATTACTGTCCTTTAATTCAACTTTTCCTTGTGTTTGTTGTGTAAGCTCCTTTTTTTCTTAAGCCTTTGTATTTTTGTGTCTGATTCGAGTACTGGAACATTCTTTCACAGAAGCCTTTATGATGTAAGTTACACTAGTACTGAAGAGTTTTGCATAAAGTACATCAGTGTGTTGTTGCTGCTTTGAAAGAGTAATGAAAATGCGTGTCTTGTTTTTTTCTTTGTTTTTTTAGTTTTAGCAAAAATGCCTGATAAATAATTGTTAGGTTTTGATTGCAGTTTCATTTCAACATAGAAGTGATTATGTTTAATTCCAAGTATTGTGTCTTACTTGGTGTGCAGAGTTTTGACAAAATGACCAAGTCTTAAGCAGTCGCAACAAACTGTAAAGCCTTCAAACAGCACCAGAGATTCTCAGATCATGTTGTTTTGATCAGTTTTTTACCGAATTTGTTGATCCACTGCCACTTCAAAAGAGCTTTGTGGTTTATAGAGAGCTAATGAGCTACTAGCTAGTGGAAAAAATTAAACATTTGTCAAATTGAATGTGTGCGTGCGTGCACGTGCGCGCATGTGTGTGTGTGTGTGTGTGTGTGTGTGTGTGTGTGTGTGTGTGTGTGTGTGTGTGTGTGTGTGTGTGTGCCTGTGTGGTTTCAGGCTGCAAATGCTTACTGTATGCTGAGACTTTTAAGCATCCACTGTACGTCATGGGTGGCCTTTTAGACTAATCTACTGAAAGTGAATTTACAATGCATCGTATATTTGTGTGGATGTGTGAGATAAAGTGACAAAGTGAGAAGATGAGAGCAGAAAAGGATTTGGGGTTGAGAATAGGTTGGATGGTTGGAATAGATTTAAAGGACCATACTTTATGGGTGGTCTTGCATGTTTAGCTTACTGACTAGTACTACGACTGTATTACTGACCATTTTCTAAAGTGCTGGAAATCAGATGGAGGGTTTTAGTGTTGAAACATGCTCAGCCTGAGTCCCATTTCTCCTAAATTGCAGAATAAGGTGTCACTCAATCCTCAGCTTAGTGAAAGTCTTGGCCGATTGGTTTGAGCTTAAGAAACTTCCAGTCCAGGATGTATAGAAAACATAAAGCAAAAGTTATGATCCAATAGAATTCAGAGTGTGACAAGCCAGATTGAAACCCTGGGCATTAATGTCAGTATCTGTTAAAAAAATCACACCTGTGTGAAGGTAGCGGCGCCTTTGATACATTTTGTCATAGATATGTGTTTCAATATTAATATCTAATATATAATATCAATATTAGTTTATACCGCAGTTAATAAGAATACAGAGGACGAACATAAGGATGGACATACACCTGGACATAGACACGGACATACGTACACACAGAGAAATACTAGAGAAACAATATTAAATCTCTGTAAATTTATTTCAAGGCTTCCAGTGGCACTAAATAGTGCCATTGGAAGCGAATCACCAAATGCATTCCAAGGTAAGTGGCAAAAACTGATCTGTCATAGCTGATAGAGTGGGTACCTAAAAAATAAACTTTGTGTGTCCGTGTGTATACATGTGGTACCAGAAAGATATGTATGTGTTATGAAATAATCTATACAATTTATAAGCCGTACCCAGAGTGTTTATGTTCCGGACTTTTACAGTTTATATAAACCATCTAATTTTGTATTCATGATATAATATTGATGTCATGAATAGTTCCCTTGCCTGACCAATCAGAGTGTTGACGGACCTGACCAATCAGAACCTTGGCGGGCCTGACCAATCAGAACGTTGACAGACCTGACCAATCAGAACGTTGACGGAAAAGCCAGGTATAGAGCAGGACCGCTCTATACTATGTATAGAGCGGCGCCAGCGCCGCTAAAAAACACTCGTTATCTAGCTTCCAGGGATTTTTATTTGGCTGTGCATTGTTAAAGACTCAGTTAACTGTCATGAACCAGTGTAATTGCAGCTCCACGCCGTCACAGCGCGTCATTACATTTTTTTTTTAAGGACATCTGGGCCAGTTTATCAATATATTGCATTCGTTATAGGTGCCTGTTTTCTTTGCAAGGAGACGAGTGGTGAGGCGAGAGGGAGGGAGAGAGAAAGGGAGAGAACATTTTATTTCAATAAGCGCACAAGAGCTGCTATTTTCACCGTGTGACACCGCTGCATGACAAAGTATAAATCAGGCTTATGTGGTTAACTATAGACATTGGATCTTGACTGTAACAAAGGGGAAAATGGGTGCATTATCTTAATGTTCATTCATTCAAAGCATTGTATCATTGTATCTACTAGTATTTTACCATGACGTTCAGGGAATATTCTTGATTAATGAGTGTGTGTGCGCGCGGTGCGTGCGTGCGTGCGTGCGTGCGTGCGCACGTGTTGCTGTTATTGATACACTATTGACCTGATAAAAATGTATTGACATCGAAACTTTGTTTGCCTGCACCCTGTGAATAAAAAGGCTTTAATTGTCAGAGTTTGCTCCAGTGCCTTCCTTCTACACTATTGTATATCAGATGACTTTGAGCAGTCTGACATAGATTGGAAAGCCTGGATGTAAAGCAGTACATTAAATACTAAACATTATTTTTTAAATAGCAGCACTTCAAAGAATAAAACGGCAACAGTCTTGCATTTTTATTCTTTGGAGTACCCACTATTTCGAACTCTGTGTTTTTTTCAAAGTATAGTAGGTATAGTTTAGAAGCCTTTTACCCAAATAACAGCAGCTGTACTTTAGACCTAGCTCAGACGGTGCTCCTACACATCTTTTGTCTCATGTCTCCCTTCCATCCTCAATAGTTCATTAAAACTCCCTGCCTGCTCTTAAAAAAACATTTGAATATGTACTTCTTTATTATAGTTTCTTAGGTGAGACAGGTATATTGCATTTGTGCTTCAATACCATTTCCTATTTTTCACAGAGCCTGCGTTTTAATGTCACATGAAATGTATTCATATTACCTTGGAAATATTAAATCTATTCTTAATATACTGTATCTTTCATGTCAAATAAGGCCAAAGGCAGCTTACTAGTACTAACTAAAAATGTGTGTAGCGCCTTAATATTCAAATTAATTAGACTGGGTCACTGGGAACGCATGCCCTTCCGGTTGAGCAATACGACATTGTACACGTTGTCTGTCTGTATGCCTGCATCACTTTTATGCCCTATGTCTGTTTGTCTGTATCTGTCTGTGCCCCGTTTATACCCATATGGCGTTCCGTGTCAGCCATGCCGAAATTGGGAGTCCAGACGTCATGACATCATTCAATATCACATAATTTTGATGACATCAGGGTACTCCATATCGCAATTTGTGAATTTATCAAAATGTATTTTACAACCACCGATCTGACCAACATCGCATTCTGCAAATCACTCCCTCGATCTGGTCCTCGGTGGTACGCACGTCAACTTTGAAGTAGACGGTTCTTAAGATACGTGGGGGACACACGTTAGAGATTTAGCTAATTTGTGATATAGTGCATGCTCTGATCGGTGCAAAAGGATTTCAGGCTGCGAAGCATACAGTTGCCTTGTGGGTGGACTATAGACTGGGGTGGACAGCGGATGGACAGTGGGCGTCACCTCACAAACGTAACATGACCATAATATATGGAGACAACTTTAACCACTTAGACCTTAGGGTTTATGTCTCTCAAGACTCAATACTGGTGTCTTTTCTGTTTTCTGTTATTGTGGGGAAAGCTTTCGCTGAAAATAGCAGATCGACAAGCTCACAATGCAACGCAACATGGCGCATTGTGAGCTTGTCGATCTGCTATTTTCAGCGAAAGCTTTCCCCACAATACATATGCTGGGGTAAGTGGTTAAGGCATGGTTACAAAAGTACTGCGGTTTTGATTATTTTGTCTAAGCATTCACTTTCAGTGTGTGCACAATCAGCAAGAACTGTAATCTGTAGGTAAGCAGCTGTGCTGTACACTTTTAAGATAAGATAGGATAACGCGTTATTGATCTGTGTGGGGAAATGCAGGTGCGGTAGCAGCAACAGTGAGCATGAAACACAGACCAGGCACAGGTCAAAGTAGATTTGCCAGATTATAGTCGTACAACAGTGTCGCATGCTGAATACGCATTGTGAGTACAGTAGATCTGCAATTTTCGATACCATGGTACAACAAAGGAGGAGCACATTGAATGGGTGTGGTGGAGGCAGGCAAGTGGAAAGTTTGCTGCTTTTTTTTCTAAGTTAACAATTCTATGAGCAATTGCGTTAATATTATTCAAAACATTAAAGTTTCCCATTATTCAACGGTGAACAATTTATTGCTTATACATTTTCCTGAAAGAGAGTTTAAAATGTAATGGATTAACATGTATAAATGTTCAAGCAACAATGAGTGCACTCCCTGTAAAATCCTGACCCGTAAGGGTTCATTTGGTTCCTATGTTACAGTCTCTCAGTTAAACTAACACAGTGTTAAAATAATTAACACCAGATCCTTACTGTAATCCTGCACACCAATTTGTAGGAAATTCCTGCAGGAAAAGCAGTTTTGAATAAAGCATGCATAAGCTCATTGTGGCAAATCAATACAAATTATGGAGCAAGGCATTGCCCTCTGAAATAGTTATTTGTGTAATGACCTCATTATATGGGTATAGTACAGTACCCATACAGAAAACAGTCAGCAGAATGTCAGAGAATGATTTCCTACTTCCCGTGAGCTGTCATATCAGTTCTTCATTCTGACCAGCAGGGCACAGGATTGCTGCTGTTCTTAATTCATGCTGTACATTACAGGATATTATCGACACATATGCAAGAAGACACACTTACACACATGGATGTGCGCACGCAGTCACGCACACACACACTTCAGGGTCGATTTATAATCTGCAAGATGACTTTCCCATAGTCCAGTGCCCCTCCATGTAATTTAATTTCAGGGAAATTAAAAACTGATTGCAATGGGGTTTTGATCTACCTCACTGACATTGCGCGCGCGCACGCGCACGCACACGCACACACACACACACACACACACACACACACACACACACACACACACACACACACACACACACACTTTGAGTAAACATCTAGATGTGGTGCTAATGGTCAAATCTAATCAGGGAACAGTTCAGGGGATGAAATGAAAGTGTACAGTATATCTATCTCATGAATTGATGACTGCACATTGTGTATTACATGGTGTCTGCTAAAAGCAGTAACTCTGTAAATAAGTGTTTCACTTGAATGTGCTATGACAGCAGTATGGCTTACATGTGGTATTTGTTGAATATGCTAAACACACAAGCTAAACTCTATGAAATGAGGTCTCTTCCTACACTGTTTTCACAAGCATTAATAAATAAAAGAAATTGTGTGAAGTGAGAAGCCATTTCTTTTTCCTGTGTCGATTTGCACCAAAAAAAAAAGATGCAAATTCTTCTCACTTTATCAATGTATAAGTTTGTACATTTCAGCTTTCCACATTTGAAATACTGTATGGTGGTGATATTTTTCACTTGAGAAGAAACTGGCGATGAGAATTTCACAGTTAACACAGTTTCACATAATTATGTCCATTTTCCAGATATCACAGTGATGAGCCTACATTTACCCACTTTAACCCTGATTTTGAGCATGTCATCATGAGAACATTTTCAAAAAGTTTCAAAATATTACATAATAATAATAATTAAAAAATAGCATTAAATACAGATTACAAGCTCAATGCACCGTGGTGCGACCCTTTGTGAACTTCTAGATTGGCAATTTTTTGCTATTTTTGAAATAGAGCTTAGGCCTACGTGGTATTAAGAATGCTTTGAAATAGCCCTGTGAAAGTTAGCCATCAAAGTGAAACACATTACCAAAGAAGAAAGGGGGAAAGGGTGGGTATAGCAGAGGAAAAGAAAAACAGATGGACAGTGCCGAAATCAATTATAAGCTGGGAGGCTTTCTCTCTGCATGACAAACGTCTGACATTTGTTTGACTAAGCAATGTTATGGGTCATTTTTTTACTTTAGCCGGCCTGCTGCTGGCTTCAAAAGGCTGATGTCTCTGAAAAGGTGTATTTGAATGTGTGTGTGTGTGTGTGTGTGTGTGTGTGTGTGTGTGTGTGTGTGTGTGTGTGTGTGTGTGTGTGTGTGTGTGTGTGTGTGTGTGTGTGTGTGTGTGTGTGTGTGTGTGTGTGTGTGTGTGTGTGTGTGTGTGTGCATGTTCGTGCATGAATGTGAGTCTGTGCGTGCGTGCGTGCGTGCGTGCGTACATGCACAAGCATACAAATGGGAACACATGTTTGTGTGCAATGCCATTTGGCAGCTATTCCAACATTTTAAAAAATCTATGGTGTGATACTGTAAATTATTCATCTAGCAAGGGTATATATATTTTTAATAAGCTGACTTCACACTATGTTCCAAGATAATTAATGCATAATGTATTCATAGCTATTATGTCAAAGCCATTATGAATACTGAATAGCTAGTAAGTTGTTTTGATTATATAGTGGAGATCTATTGAATTGAAATGATGAGCCGTATTCAGGAAAACAAGAAAGAAAAACATATTCAGTAAAATTTTGATAATGACTGCATGTCATTAATTTTGAAAAGTACAGTACCATGATGATGCTTATTTGGAACAACTTGTGTTTATGTACAGTATGCGCAGTCACAGTGTTACTTTAGATGCACTTATTTAACCAGTTAAACCTACGGGGGCCCTCAGGGGTATCGGGTATGTACTTTCGCCACCTCCTTTTTTCCCTTTCAACACCAAATCTCTTCAGCGAATATAGCAGGTCGACAAGCTCATAACGCATCATTCACAATGACATGTGTTTGTGTTCTTTGTGTTCACCTATTCTTGGAGAATGTTCAACCATGAAGACATGCCCAGAATAGGAACATTAGAGTTCATGTGGTTAAAGTTTTAAGAACAAGACCACACACTATATATAGAGGCGCCGCGATTAGAATTCCACCTTTGCTTGTTGAAATATCTACAATGCTGCAACATACAAAGTTTACATTGAACTGAAGGACAAAATGTCACTGACTGCAGGCTAAATCTTTATCTTTTACATCGGTCGGGTTGCACCATCTTGTATTCCCTTCTCAGTTATTCAAGAGTTATCTCTAGCATTGACAAGAGTCAGTCTATTTAACTGCACTGAATGAATGGCTATAACATGATTGAATGCCAGTGTCAGTCCTATTTTACCTCATGGAATGAAGTATAGTACCCTCATAAACGATAATCATGTTCAAATGTCGGCCATTTCTGAATGTTCTGAATGGCCATAAAGAGAAAGGAATAATGGCTTCTGTCATTTGGAGCTTTTGTCTGGTTTCTCCCCGACTCTCTCTGTGTGTGTGTGTGTGTGTGTGTGTGTGTGTGTGTGTGTGTGTGTGTGTGTGTGTGTGTGTGTGTGTGTGTGTGTGTGTGTGTGTGTGTGTGTGTGTGTTACAATTGCATGGGATGGTCTAAAATGTTTAGTTTTTTGTCCCATTTGGTTTGAATTTTTAGAAATGCAGAGGATATCTGCCACTTGAACATAGAGGCAGCAGTATTGTGTGTCACATAGGAATATGATAAGGGCTGCAGTTGCAGATGCTTGTTTGTGCGTTTGACTTTTTTATTACTATTTTCAAACGCCAAAGGCAATATTGGCTAAATTGTCTAATTAATGTGATAGACAAAAATATATTTTCCTTCTGAAGTGGGTAAAAGCCACTCCCTAGGCATCAGTTGCTATAGCACAGAATAACAGTTAAATCCTTTAAAATATTGGAAGACTGAGTCGTGCCAAGAAAAACTGAAGTTTTTTTTTTTTTTCCTGTTCTATTTCAACCACCTTGTGTTGTTTTGGTTCTTTTATTTTAAAAAGGATAACATCTCATTCGAGGTCTCATAAACTAACCATGACAATATAGAAGTTTGTCTTACTTACTAGTATAGCAGTCTGAATCAAGTAGCCTATCTAACTATACTTATTCATAACTGTTTCATTTATTTCAATGCAGGGACCTTTGTCAAAAGATACATGAACTAGAAAAAGTGCTCCTCGGAGCACAGGTCTCCGCCAGGTCAGGTAGGTTATTTTGGCCTCCTGGTGGCACTATAATTGGCCAATGTGAAAAGGGTGCCATTTCTTCCTAGGCCGTGCACGGCAATCGGACACTGCATTCATGATATGAGGCATTTTGTTCTAAAAATGTGTTTTGCTAAATTTGACCTGCTGGTGGCGCTACAACAGGCCAATTTTAAAAGGGTGGCATTTGTTCCTCAAAAAAATCCTGAAATGAGCCGTTTCTTTTAATGACTATACTGTGTACCGATTTGGAGGATTTTTGGCCAAAATCTGTAGGAGTACTGTTCAAAAATGTGTTTTGCACAAATCGGCCTCCTGGTGGCGCTATAAAAGGCCCATGTGAAAAAATTGGAGCAGAGGTTCTGCTCTGGCATCCAGGGAGTGTGTGTGCACAGTTTCGCTGCGATCAAGCCAACGGTGCCAGAGATTAGTTGTCCACAAAATGACAGAATGACACACACACACACACACACAGATACACGGACGGACAGGGGGTAAAACATACTCTCTCGCCATGCCTTTCGGCCTGGCGGAGACAATACATATAACACAAATGTGGTAGCTAAGTATTAAGTGCCGTTTTAAAATTGTACAGATTTAAATTTCAACCAGCATACCGTTGAATGTTCTCCCCACAATAGGGACACCCCTAGGGTTCAAGTGGTTAACAGTAAGTGTGTGTGTGTGTGTGTGTGTGTGTGTGTGTGTGTGTGTGTGTGTGTGTGTGTGTGTGTGTGTGTGTGTGTGTGTGTATTATTTGTGAACAAGCAATTAATAGTATGGCAAAAAACACATTAGAACCTTTGTATGCAAGTGCACCTACATTATTCGCATGCCATTGTATTAAATAGAGATTTCACTGACAATACTACACAGGCTTCACCGGCACACTGTACTACGTTTTTCAACCGGAGGGATATACACAGGTTAAAATACAACTTCACGACTTAATCCCTATATACTTTGTTGACCGGGGTCCCCCAGAGGTCTATATTCTCTGTGTCTCCTTCTTTTGTCCCTTTACACAAAATATATTCATTGAAAATCGAAGATTACAAGCTCCCATCTTGCCCAGAACAGGGATGCAAGGGTTCATGTGGCTAACTTGACGAGATGTGAGACTGGGATAGACAATATACTGAAGACGCACTAATCTGTCCTCTCTCCTCATTGGCTGTACACACAATGGCCTCCCCTGATTCATTGACATGAAAGCAAAAGGCATATTTTGTTGAGAGGTCAACTTGTTGGAAGCCCTGCAGGTCTTATCAACCACACAGCTGTGCATGTTTAATTACCATGGCAACCACTATTAAACCCAATCTATGCTACGTCGTGCAATGGTGTCACGTGCCAGAAAAAGAAAATAGCAGATCTAAAAGCTCACAACGCATTTTGTCACGTCGCATTGTGAGCTTGTAGGTTGCCAGGCTATTCTCTGAGCGCGACGTGTGAATCAGGTTTTACTCATCTCTGTGGCTGCCTGGAGCTGAGCTCACAACACATGCACACGCTGTCTAACACACAGACACACTTATTGCCATGTTTGCCTGGCAGACCCCCCCCCCCCCTCCCCACACACAGAGGCACTAATTTGCATGTTCAGCCTTGGCATACATACACAATCATGCACCCACAAACATGTGCGTGCGTGTACACAAAAACATGTGTGTGCGTGCACACAAAGGTATAAGCACAGCTGAATCAACATTGGGGACACAATTTCAAATTGGAAATGTCAATCACAGCCTGATAGCGGAAAACTAACCCCCCCTCCCCCTTTCTCAGACATGCACGCACACATGCACAGACAGGGGTAAGAGACAAAAGTAAATTCCAACTCCCCATCTCTTTCTGTTGCCCATACAGTACATTACAGAGTATTGATGCGATGCACTCAGCCTGCTCTCTCTTGGGATAAGGGACACAGAACAGGAAACCAAAGAGGGGGGGAAAGTTGTGTCTTTTATGTGAGTAGGAAACTTTCTAGGGACTATCTAAGGAAGAAGATATCTCCCAGTCCTTTTGGGGAAAATGCAGACTCTCTCCAAAGAGTAGTTAGTAGTTACAGATGTGTATGAATCATGGCGCATAAATATAACTCGTGAGAAACTTTTCTGGGAATTGTCATATTTGGAGTGTGTTCTCTCAGATGGGTTCACCTCATTGCCAGAGACAGAGGTGCAGTATTTAGCTAATTGTCCAATCAAAGTCTGTTGAAATAATCCACATGTTTCTCTTTTTAAATGCCTATGCTTGTCTCCAAGTGATGCTGTAGCTTTGAAGGCTTCATAGATTCGTTTGACAGCATTATTCTCTGTGTTGTGTAAATTATATGTAGATTGTTTGTTTACACATTATCTTTGCCAATAATATGTTGGATTCATGTTAGTTAATGAAAAAAAATAGATTAAATATAAAGATGAAATAAGGTTCCTGCCTGACCGTAACAATATGTGAGCATGAAGACAACCTGCAAGGGAGATGGCTAGAAATAAAGAGGCAGCAGGGATTGGGAGCAAAGGTTCACTCAGGTGATAAGAAAAAGTGAAAAGATTATGCATGGAAGATAGCCAGGGATGTGTGGGAGAGAGAAATGATACTGTAGACTAGAGGTATATTAGGGCCAGAAGAGAAGATAAATGGGAGATAGGATATGAGAAACGTTGAGGGAGAAAGTAAATCGAGAAACAAATGTGTCTACAGTTGGTACACAGTAAAATCCTTAGTGTAAATTTAACTCTGAGAGTATACAAATGTTTTATTTATTTATTATTGTATTGATTGAATACTATATTAACGTTAAGATTGTTAACGGTACATGTGCTGTCAAAAGTTATGCTTGTTTCCATTGTGGTCCCACACACACCCTGTACCCTCTCAGAGTTACAAATGGATATAAACCGCTCACAAAATGTAAGGAAACTTGAATTTGGGCCATTATATCTCCCCTTTACTAATACCAATCAGTAAAGTGTTGTATATCATTTTTATCGGTGATTAGTCACCTTTACAACGAGGTACAGCTTGTTAGCATCGGGCATTCGTGGAATGAGCAACACAGGCAAACGTGTGGGTAGCGCCGAGCAAAAATGTGCCAAAATGGCTTGTTAGACTTTTCTGCTGACATTCAATGTCGTGACATTCATGACATTCAATGGGCACAGGAGTGTGCCAGTCACAGGTGTATGACTGCCTCACAGGTGAATGACTGGCACCTGAATCTGCAACTTTGTTGAGTTTGTGTATGCTCCAAGCAGCAACACTGCCCCCATGGAAAGATGCCACTTTTGTCAGGATAAGGCCCGTGCAACAGGGCAAGTGAAGCTGGTGTTCCGTTACGCAGATTATGCATTTTTGATGTCAGCCCTGGTACCATTTGCAGGGAGGTGTGTGCCAGTCAAAGGTGTATGACTGGCACCTGAGCATGGGCCCTGCAACTTTGACATCTGTCTGTGGTTGTAAAGGTGACTAATCACCGATAAAAATGATATATAACACTTTACTGATTGGTATTAGTAATGGGGAGATATAATGGCCCAAATTCAAGTTTCCTTACATTTTGTGAGCGGTTTATTAACACTGAGGATTTTACAGAATACTCACACAAGGCTGTAATGCACATCATGTACTATAGGATGTATTTGATATTATAATAGCATTGTTTACTGTAACAGTGATGGATCACAACTCATGTCCTTTGGAGACAGCTATGTTAGGTTAATCTCAGTGTTCAAACCATTCATTTTCAGTTTTAGCCCCTAGAGGTTCAAAAGCTTGAGATTAATTTCTATTTTGGTAGTTATGGAAATTCCCCCTCTGTGTTACCGGCATGCTGGACGGACGTCTCAGAAAGAATTCTGCACATCTATGATTAATACTTCTGTCTGAAACAGAGTTGTTTTATCCCATAACAATTCTTTGTGTAAACAAATGTGTGTGTGTGTGTGTGTGTGTGTGTGTGTGTGTGTGTGTGTGTGTGTGTGTGTGTGTGTGTGTGTGTGTGTGTGTGTGTGTGTGTGTGTGTGTGTCAGTTGTCTATGTATCATCGCCATCACCAGAATTATCATAATTATCCTCAGCATCATCAAATTCATCATCACCATTTAGTAATATTGGGAACAGGGTTCCTTTAGTTAAATGTCTCTCCTTTATTTAACTAGGTGAGTACCACTGAAATGGTTATCTCTTCTATATCTATATCACTCAGGGATGGTACAGTTCGAAGAGAAGGTTGTGTGCACATCCCACGCCTGTATTTAGGCCAGGTGCTGGACATCAAGGAGGAATCAAGAAAAAGAAGGAGGTCCGCACACCGTTTCAAGCTCCAAGAAACTCTCTTTTTAATACTGCAACGTTTCGACCTTAAAGGGGAAATCCACCCATTTTCAATATTTAACTATGTCATTAATATAGCATAAAGGAGTTGTGTGGAAATAAGAAATTACAACATGATGAGTCATCACGTTGTAATTTGCAATGTTAAACCCACAATCAATCCTCCAGTTCAAGGCAACACAGAAAGGGGGGAACTTTTTTCTTATTTCCACACAACTCCTTTATGCTATATTAATGACATAGTTAAATATTGAAAATGGGTGGATTTCCCCTTTAAGGTCTTCATCAGACAAAATTCATATTGAGCATTTATATATATATATATATATATATATATATATATTTATATAGAGCATATCCAAGCATACTATGAAAATCAAGGGGTTCAAAAAGATGATTTCTCACTCGAAACGGTAAACACTGAAGATGTGCTAAAAAAGCTTATCGCCTTTCAGCCAACCAAGGCCACTGGCAGTGGCCACGATAATTAATATCCCCACCAGATTCCTCAAAGATGCAGCCGTCTCTATTGCTCCCATGTTATAACAAATGCATCAATCAGACAGTGTCACTGTCCAATCTGGCTTCGGAACATCCCACTCCACTGACACCTGCTTACTATTTGATATGAATCAAACGTGAGGTAGACTCGGGTAAATACTGTGGCATGGTTGTGTTGGACCTCCAAAAGGCGTTTGACACTGTAAACCATTCCTTAACTGTAATCTGAACCTTTTTGGGGTAACAGAGTAACCTAACGCTAGCCTGACACTCAGCCTGAATTTTCATTTAGTTTCACTCCATTATTCAGTCTGAAAGCCCTCACAGTGCAGTCGTTTTCTGAGATGGGGCCGTGGCCAAAGTGGGACTCTTTGAAGATTGATTCATACTGGATTATCCGGATCTCAATTGGGCCGAGTCGCCGGTTAGATTTTCAACCGAGAAAACCCCGCCTTCGACAGCGTCACCAGACCCTGAATGAGAGGCTAGCAATTCAGGGGCTGGAGCCAGGCTAACTACACGTCCAGGACGTTTTGCCCGTCCTGGTGTTGGACGTGCAAAAAGTACAATTAGAGTACTCGAAACTTGAAAGTAACGTTACCCAACACTGCTTACTACTGAGTAAACTGAAGGTGATTGGTTTTGATAACGCATCTGTGAACTGGATGAAAGC
The DNA here is from genome assembly GCF_963454915.1 of Gymnoscopelus microlampas. Classification (NCBI taxonomy): domain Eukaryota; kingdom Metazoa; phylum Chordata; class Actinopteri; order Myctophiformes; family Myctophidae; genus Gymnoscopelus; species Gymnoscopelus microlampas. Next base: position 25,454,368 of record NC_139943.1, read on the forward strand.
CTACCTTGAGGGAAGAGAACAAGTGGTTGCTGTAAATGGAACAGTGAACTGTGAGGTTCCACAGGGAAGCATACTGGGGCCGTTACTGTTCCTTTTAACGACACAAGCACATTGTGGAAGCTCTCAGTTCTGAACTCCGCAAAATCCTCACTTAGCTCTCTGATAACAACCTGCCATTACATCTTAGTAAAACAGAATCCATTCTTTTTGGGTCCAAACATAACCTAAGTAATGATGATAACTTTACAGTCAGAGTTGACGATAATGTAATCTCAAGTAAAGAAGAGTTATACCCATTTGGGCTGTATTCTTGACAACAAACTGACGGTGAAAAAATGGCATCAGAAGCGAGTGGACAGGATTACCTCTTTCGTCAACAAGAGAAATACTTACCCTAACATTTCGCCAATGGGCTTAAACGTTTTTAGATATTGTTTATTTAGAACTGTCAACGGCGAGGTTACATGGAGCAAGTGAGAGGAACATTGATATGTGGTCTAACATTGCAGATAAGCTTAAAGATTTGGTTTAAGTGTTGTACACAGTGTTGTGACCTTGCACAGGTATAGGCATGGTGTTTGGCCCTTGCATTTCGAGACATTGTTGGTCCGGGGAGGGGTGGGTGGGTTTATTATTATTATTATTTTTATTATTATTTTTATTAACCTTCTGTGTTGTTTTTTAGTTGCGTATGTGTTTGTATCTTGTTTTTGTTGAAAAATGTATCCATTCGAACATAATTGTATTGTCGATATGATAATAAAAACAATTGATAACAAAAAAATAATAAACAAGAGAAATACTCTAGCTGGAGCACCTCAATGTTAAAAAAAAATAATCTTCAGACCTCCCAAAACAAATTGATAAGACTACTCTGCCTAAAGCCCATGCATGACCCACCTAGCATATATTACATATATATCGCTGAGTGATATCTTTTTCTTTTCTTTTCAAAAGTGCTTGTCTCAATAGCATACCATTTGTCATTAGACGACTAATCCTGTTCTAATACTGTATAGTACAGTATGTGACACTGAGCGGTTTAACACTAAAAGAGCATCAACGTAAAAAAAAAAATCAGCATTTTAATCAATATGTCAGTCTACCTTTGTGACAACAGCTTTGAGTATCTCAAAATGAGATCTAAATCTTATCTGTGCTGATGGGACAGGAATTGATTGCCTTTCTCTTACAATGTGGGGCTGCCCTTTTAAAACCTTCAATGCACAGTGAAAAGGGCTCCTTAGTGGAAGAAAGTTATTGTTTGGTGACATATTGGATGCTTAACCACATGAAGCCTAGCATCCGTATTCTGGGCATGTCATAATAGGCTGAGCATTTGTGGAAAATAGGCGAACCTTCGGCAAAAACATCAGATCTACAAAACTCGTCACAATGCAACCAATTGTGAGCTGGTCGATTGGCTGTTTTCTGTTTTCTCTACACCAAAGATTTGGGGTAGAGGGTAAAAAAGGAGGGGGCCAAGGATGTGCACAGTGCACACTCATGCACTCACGCAAACACACACGGTATTGGATGTGCCATTAAAGTGCAGTGGATCATATCAGTAATGTTATTAGACTCTGCCCCTCTGGCTCTCTGCCTGTCCATCTGTCTGTCTGTACAAGCAGCCTGCTAAAGACATTGCCTGGGGATCTATTGCACACTCTATTGCAGTGGTTCTCACCCATGGGTTCAACACAGCTTGGAGGTCTTACAGTTTTTCCCCAAATTGCTAACACACTATCGCCGGTTCCACCAGCAAGAAAATCTGCAGTAGCCTTCCCTCATTCAAAAGATAAAAGAACACTTTTCTCACAGCTGTAAACAACCGTGAAGTTTCTATGTGTAAAACCCCTTTTTGCTCAACTTTACGCAAGAGCGGCCAAATGAATCATTCACTCAAACACACACCAAGCAATACAATACACTCATTCATTATCATCTGACCTCAAAGAGCCACTAAATTAGTGACACACCAATCAAAATAACAGGATGCACAGAATGTAACAATGTTTCCCATCTATGCAGAGATTGAAAAACATCAGAGAGGTGGTGAAGATCAGGCACACAGAGGAAGAGGAACACCAAGACGACAACAAAGACAATTTGTTTCTGGTGCAGTTTGTGTGACTGTTAAAAAAAGCAACTCTTGATTGCTTAAACACAAAAACTGGTTCTTGTAGCACAAATACCTTACATCAGTACACACACACAGACACACACTCTTCCCGTAACCATAAATCAGAATCAGTTTTATTTGTCACATCACAGGTTTACCGATGTAAATCAGTGGGTGAAATTTGTTTTCATGCATGCTCATTACGTTGTTTTCCAGGAAAGAAAGATATGGGGGTAGACCGAGGGAGAGCAAGGATAAAAAAAATATTTAAAAAAATATCTACATACATACACATAGCACAATACCCTAATAAGCAGCATGTATGTACATGAGGTAGCAGCACAAGGCAGGTCCATATAAGAAGGTAGCTGCAATAAGGCGCCAACAAAAAAAACCTACTGGAAGCAACAGTGGATACCTGTGGTGTCTGTGGAGACTATCCAGGCAGGGTTGGATAAGGTACACAAGCAAGGGCATGTTTCCCACACTGCCTGGCAAAAGCAAATAATGTGTGACGTTGATGAGTTTGAGATAGCAGTATTACGGCCTGGCCCAGACCTGAGATGAGATGACGCTGGTGCTGAGTAACCTGTACATTTGTGGCTTTTGCAAAATACTGTAAAGCTTTTGGAAATTGGGTATTTACTGTGCATGGACAAGTCCCTTACATGCCAGTGTGACATTATGCCTGTCACTTCTAACTTTATTTAGACATATTTGTCAATATGTCACTATGTAAATGCATTGTTATTTTTTTTAGTCTTTGCTCTTTATGTAAGGCATACACAATTTAAAATGTGTGTTAATGTGAACACACATAACATTTCTGTCAACATTAATTCCCCTACACATGTTCACATAGAAAATGTGTTCACAGTTCACTGTATGGAAAAGGCAGAGAAGCCACGTAGCATACAATGTATTCATTCATTCAAATAATGTCTTGTTTACAGTTAACTAAAACGAAAAGCGAAGCAATTTGCAGCTTTCTCTATAAGCACCCACATGACCCATGAAGTGTAAAGGAAGAGCGTTTTTACAGACAGTGCTCGAGTTGAAATGGTACATAAAATGAGTTTAACATGACGAGACATGTAGTCTCGTCACGCTAGTGATGCAACGATGTCTGCCCCAGTGAGGCTGAGTAAGTAGTGGGCATTAATGTAAAGCATACCATGAGTCGTAGTCAATGGGGCACCATGCCATTACTCTGACAGTCCATTGTTTCAAAGTACCATTCATCCGACGGCGTGCATTATAAGCCTAAACCTAACCCTAACCTTACTAAACCTATGCACTAACCTGCGCTAATCTAACATTTGTTGGACTATTAGGACATCAGAATAATGGGCTGTCGGACTAATGGGCAGCCCCGTCAGTGCGCTAAATATGCCAGACTACCAGTATGGTCCTTACTGACTGCATGTCTCCTGGTGATATTTATTTTCATGCCAGCAGTGATTTTACATTAGGTTCATGGTGCAAGTGCCAACATTTAAAAATATGTCTTAGGTTGGAATCAAATTAAAAATATTTCCCCTAGTACAGTTACATTTTATTGTTGGCTAAGCAAGGAGCCGATCGCAAGATTCACCATGCCTCCTGGACAAGAAAATCCTCTTTTCAATACCAAGAAGTCATGTTATTTATGGGCACAAGTGCCACTCTGATCAACAACCAGACCTGAAGCGAAAGATAAACTATGGCAAAGGAATGTTTATTGAACCAACCCTGCAGGCTGAAAGGACCAGATTGATAAGCTGCATGTAGCTTGATTTATACTTTGTCATATGGCAGTGTTGTGTGCCTAAAATAGACGCTCTACAAGCTCACAAAGCGTTGCGGATGTGACTATATTATGAATATTATTTTAGGTGCACAATGCGTACGACAGAGCATAAATTAGGCATTTCTGAGGTGATGCAGGGCTCACAGAGGGAAGTATTAAACTCAAACAATGAATTAAATACACTAGCATCCACCCTTGGGATGGAGGTGTTGGGTGGGGTTGGAAGATTAATTGGATCCCCCATGCACACCTAATACAAGTTTTATCTTTACTTTCAAAGGCAACTGCAACAAGATAGTTGTATTTCAATACACAATGCAAGAATGCCCAAAAAACCTAGCCAAGCTGAAAAGTTGGTACTATTATAAATCACAAATAGCTGTAGAAACAGGAATAAACTAGAAACATTGATGTTCATACCTTTCATTTATTTCTGGGTGGATGGTGTGGTGAAGCCTCCATCTCTCCTTCCATACCTCCTCCTGAGAGTACATAGGAAAGTTTGCACCACACACACACACACAGTATAATAAATGATGCATGCAAGATTGTTCCACAGGGATTCCGTTAACACTATTGTTTCAAAATTCCCATGCCTATAACCACATTATTGAAAACATAAATATTTTGTTACACCAACTGAACAATTCTTATTTTAGTTATTATGGCCCCAGCTGGGGGCCCTTTTCATTTCATACTTTGGAAGCTCCTACAACACAGCACTGAGCAAATGAAACCACTGAAACGGCAAACCCTTCTAACCATCCAGCTTGGGAAACAGTAATTGGGTGCTGTTTTGCCTGTTTACTTGTCAGCCTTTTGAGACGGGATGTTCTGACATGGATGCTGTCAACACTCACACAAACAAACTAGTATGATGATTGTCTAAAAAACAACAACCATAGGCAGTGCTGGTTATGTTTCATAACTGTAACAATTGTTTATGTACAATTTATCTAACTATATAAATGGCGAGCAACTTCCGCACCCTCGGTGGTGACACCCCACAGCTCTGTTATCGAATAAACAACGCACCGCCAGACCACATGTCGCCTACTGACTCGCCACGGCGGCCGCGCTGAATTTACTCCTCACGTAGGGGACATCTCACTGTTCACTACACCTTTTCCACCGCGCAACATAATTAATTCTACTCACCAAATGTCGGACAAAACGGAAGGGGAGCCAGCTTCCTACCGTTTACCGTGCGCACGACCTCATCACCACAACAGCAGCCAGCCGCTGCGGGGGTTTTTTCCTTTTTTTCCAAACTTTTTTTTTGGTCACCATTTTCTCCAGGCACCATTTCTGGTGTAACGTCGGGTGTTTCTTTTCACCAGCCAATCACCTTTCACGTTGCCACGTCCGTTGCCACGTCGCGCTGACGTACGCTAAACAAGCGCTGCCGTGCGCACAATGCAAACGAGCCCAAAGGCGCGCAAAAATAAGCCGACCATTGCTTACACACAAAGTCAGACCTGGCAACGCAGCCTACGCCAATCATGTGTGAGAGATCTACAAGCTATGGGGCAGAGACGCCACCGTATCTTAGCAACAACTACAGCGCTCACTCTCATTGGTCGTGTCACGCTAAGAGCAGTCTCCAGACAATGGCATCGCAGACAGCTTACTGTTACTGCTGTAGCCATCACAGGCAGTTGCAGCACGACGGACAGGGCGCTGTGATAGCTGCCATGTCGCTAACGCTAACCTGGTTGTCATGCCTGCAGCGGCTGTGCAATCACTTTGTCAACAATGCACGTTCGTGTGGTGAATGTCTATATTGCTGCTCAGTTCGTCCATTGTAGATGGTGTATGTTTGTGTGTGTCTTCTGGAGAACTATGTAGCTCCACAGCAACTACAGTAACTAACGTAATGGCAGGACCGCCCCGTGCAACGCATGTTACGCTGCATTATGCTCATGTCGTAATTTCAGATAATTTCGCTCCGATTAGAGCAGTGTTTATCAACCCTTTCACGCCGCCCCCCCCCCCCCCCCAAATACACGTACTTGATCTGGGACCCCCCCATTCTGTTTGACTCCGTTCCACAAGTAAATATTGTGAAAATAGCCGATCTACAAGCTCGAAACGCCTCACGTTGAGAGGCTTTGTACGCTTGGAGATCGGCTATTTTCTACATGATTGCCTCTTTCTTACATTCTTTGCCAATGTGGCCCATGTTTTCATAGCATAGTTTATTGACTACTTCTGTTGCAGAAATGGCCATTTCCCTTACTTTCGGTTTTTTATTGTCTCCGCCAGGCCGAAAGGCATGGCGCAAGACTATGTTTCACCCCCTGTCCGTCCGTCTGTGATAGCTAATATCTCACATCGTTGACTTGATCGCAGCAAAATAACAGCCCGATGTGGAGAGTCAGTGAGAGCTGGATAAACGACGTAAAATGTGTCAAAAGGAGTCTGTACGGCTGTCGATAAATGAACACATGACGTCGGTGGGAGAGGAGATATTGTGTCTTTTTGACAAACAGCAGCGTGGTGCTGATGTTTGTTGTGTGAAGCAGCTTAATGTCAGAGTGTTTGTGTTGGAGCGCCTCAGTGCGGCTGCAGAGTTCATGTGCAACCTCTTCCAGAGAGACACAGAGACACTAGAAACTCTGCTGGGGAAAAAAAACACTGCTGGGCATTGACTTTCCTATGGACATTGATCTACACACTGCAGGTATATCTGCTACACACACAACATCAAACTACACACTGCAGGTATGATGCAGCGTTTGCATTACAGCCAGCATGCCAGCGTAGTTCCCATATGGTTTCAAGGTGGGCTAAACCATATGGACCCCATGTCAGCAATGTCAGCGCCATCCACTTCAGTCCCAACTGCGATGCCCATGCAGGCTATAAGTAGCTTCTACCTGGCCCTTAGGTGGGCCCCAACTAGCCATGTTTATGTGGGACCAAGGCGGGTCCTAACTGGGTTTGCCCATGCAGGCTTTAACTGGCTTCTACCTGGGCCCTAGGTGTACCCTAACCAACCACAGTGCAGTGCCCATCGCTCCAATTGTTGTGACGTCAGGGCTCTCAATACTGCACATTGGTGGAGGAGGAGGGGCCGCAGGGCGACCGCACACATCGCTGAACCAATGGTAGCCCACGGATGTTTCCTCTGTGGATTTACAATCTGCCCCTCTATGCCACATATCATCCGCACTACAGGGTCTTCACTGACCGAGCCACGGCCCCACTGACCCTCATGACGCTACGCCACTTAAACGTGCGGCAGCATGCGCTGGGTTGCCAGGTTTGCACAGCCTGCGCCAGAAACAAGCAACCACCTTCATGAAAAAAAAAAAAACACCGAAATGGTCCGCAATGTTCCAGGGGTGTCCCCGCGCGTCCCAACACTCCACAGGGGGTCAGTGGACCATCAGGGGGTCCGCGGACCCCCTGTGGACCCCCTGAAACATAACAAATATTATTTCTTCAAATTTTTTCCTTTTTCAAAAAAACTTTTCCACAGTTTCACTCCGGCGATTTGGGTCCCCCAATATACACACGGCCACGCTGGGCCCCGTGCGCGGCTGGGGTTGAGGGGGGCGTAGCCCCCCGAAACTCTAGTTTAATAATAATGGCAGTGGCTCAGAGTGGCTGTTTGGAGTGTCAGCCTGACCATGTCAATGCGTATTGGAAATTGCCAGTCCACTAAATAATACAATACAAACCCATGTAGCCATATTTGCCAGATCAATCGACGGATTTGGTCAAAAAATATATATGAGGATTTAATTACCCTTTTCAAGACACATTTATTGCAGAGGTCTACATTCAAAGTGCTTCCTAGTTTCTATTACTTTTTCAAAGATAATTTGAGTGAATTTCAGAGTACCCCAAAGCAGCAAAATACTACCGTAACCTTGTATGTGACTCTAAACTTACAGTGATACGTGTTAGTAATGAAAAAGTGAAGTTATGTGTCAGGGTGAGAGTTAGCCCCTTTCGGGACCCTGTTTACCTTTTTTGTATTTGGGAAGGCGGTATCCAGGGTCCCTTGTCGCTCAAAGCACTCTCTCTCTCGTAGTCGCGGGTACCACTGTCTCGTCTCGGGCTAATAGCTCGTCGCTTAGAAGTTGCAGAGATTTCCCAAAGGTACCAAAAAGAGCAATACTAACGCGCGGTTAATCTGCATTAATGCGCTCGGATCGGCGCTGCCGTTTAACATTTTTAATAATTTAGTAAAGCTTAATTTCCTCTCTCACACTCTGCTCCACTTCCCATGTCCCGCCTCCCCGCGTTGTGATTGTCATGCAAGCATGTAGGAGCTCGCCAATCAGAGGCAGTACAGTCTATGGTACCGTAGGACCATAGAGGTATGCGTAGGACGCGCAGCTTGTCAGTCACCGCGGGGAGGCGGGACATGGGAAGTGGAGCAGAGTGTGAGAGAGGAAATTAAGCTTTACTAAATTATTAAAAATGTTAAACGGCAGCGCTGATCCGAGCGCATTAATGCAGATTAACCGCGCGTTACTATTGCTCTTTTTGGTACCTTTGGGAAATCTCTGCAACTTCTAAGCGACGAGCTATTCCCGAGACGAGACAGTGGTACCCGCGACTACGAGAGAGAGTGCTTTGAGCGACAAGGGACCCTGGATACCGCGTTCCCAAATACAAAAAAGGTAAACAGGGTCCCGAAAGGGGCTAGGTGAGAGTAGAACAGGACCCAAGCGCAGGATGACAAAGCGGACAACAGTTCAACACAAAAAGGTATTTAATAGTTCAACACATACCCACACCACGATAGGATTACAGACAAACAGAAGTACATGGAAATTGAGGGGTATATATAGGGACCTACCTAGACACAGGTGAACTCAAAGTACAATCAACACAAGGATTGGCTGGTGCAAACAGGATACAGGTGATACAAATGAACCCTAATCACAGGGTAGATAAGGCAAGACGAGGAAGGTAATACATTAAGGAAAGGGCACCAATGTCATTTTCTCTATCCAGCAATTCCAGCTGTCAGATTCGTTGCACTGGGTGGCAAACTGCAGCCAAAACTTCGGTGGAATACATTGGAGTCATTATGATGGCCAGGTGGACAATTATGAATAATCACTATTTCAGATTTTCTGAATGACTGCGACCATTGTAAAATACTTGGTCCGGGAAAGCAAGGACTACTAGCAAGGACCACACCACCAAACAATGAGCCTTTATGAAAATATATTAACAAAAGAATAAGAACGAAAAACTAAGATGATCAACGACTGGTCATCTGGTCATCCGGGCTGGTTGTCCTTAAGCCGAGGTGGGGAAGCTTAAGGGTTCCGCCACGGCTACCGGGCATACCAAACCCCCCTCAAGGCCCTATAAAAAGAAAAGGGTAGAGAGAGGGAATAAGAAGAGAAGTAGGGTGGGGGGAGGGGTGTCAAATGCGAGAACAGAGGTAGAAGAGTGGGTTAGGTGAGAATTTATAGGTGAGTGGGGGTGACCTGGGGGTGGCTTGATTGGAGGTGTGGTCCTACTCCTGAACTTCTGCCAGTGGCTCCATTTAAGTTCCTTGAGGCAAGACAGGAACAACTACAATGGAAGACATGAAATTGATTGATTGATTGATTGATTGATTGATGTACTTTATTTAGTAAGACATGAGAACAGTACATG
>NC_139943.1:25471409-25476409 GCF_963454915.1 Gymnoscopelus microlampas
CCCTGCCCCTCTATTCTTCTGCAACTGATTTGCCTATGTATCACATCATGAATCAACAATCAACAGTTTGATAGATTGATTGATTGATTGATTGATTGATTGATTGATTGAATACTTTACTAACAGTTTGCCCAAAAAAGCACAGAAAGTACAGTTCTATACAAGGTCTGCTAAAAGGATTAAAACCCAAGAAAGCACTTTGGCTTGTTACAAATATACAATAGTATGCAAAAACATCATATAAACGAGTAGCAATCAAAAATGTAAACATGTACAGTAAACAGTTCGGGGGCGGGGGGGGGGGTGTAGACTCTACATGAATAATTATCCCTTGTAATGGGTGTAAATAAAAATAGTTTCAGGACAACATTAAGGCGATAAGGGCCACTATAAATGTCTTTTCTAAAGGAGAAAGCAGATGATACTTCTATTATGCCTTGTGTGAAAAACAGTGAGGTACAGTAGCTAACAGCAGAGTGAACGGGCTTCACCTCCACTATGGGGAGAACCTACTATGAGGGCTTCATTTAACCACTTAAAGCCTCTATTGTTAGTAAAACGGACATGAGTTTTGATGCTGGGGTTGAAGTGGTTAAATACGGATTACTCGCTCATCTTAAGCCAGCGTTTATGATGTTTTTCAGATCCGTTTTCAGTAATATTTTGTCAGTTTAAGGTATGATAAAAAAAAATATATATAAACACTGTCACCCGATAATCTACTTACACTTTCACACAACAACAAATAGAACAGCAAAAACATGAGCCCAACATTGAGCTAATAGAGCCGACCTGCTTGCTCAGGGGATAAATTGAATCTTGACCATCAGGTCAAAATTCGTGTCAGATCCTGTGTCTAGGTGAGACATGACCTTTGACATGATCTAAATGTCTAAATAGAAGAGCAGGGAAACAAAATACAACCACCCCAATTGTAGGCTATAAGTTATATTGTATTAATGTACTCTACCATACAGATTTGACACATTTTATTCATTAAGAAGTTACATATGAGACTTTAAGAATCACTGGCTCTGTACAAAATAAAGGCAGAAAGGTGTGCATTTGCCTCCCTCTTGTGGAATATAAAGATAATGAAGAGTTGCTTACTGTAAGCAAGATGATAAGCTGCAGCAATATACGGCAATTACTTATCACTCAATCACCATCTTGGGTGAAATGAACAAGCAGCATTTGGGTTAAAATTGTAAAAACCCAGCACTTAGGTCAAATCAACCCACTGTGTGTTCTGTCCTAAAGTGACCCTCACCCAGTGGCTGAGTTATGGTTGTTTTCTAACCCAGACGTTTTTTGAGTGTGTGTATACATGCAGTGGTTCAATGGTCATTAATTATTAAGGACAGTTTTGGTTCCTGTATTTATGTTTGTTTATAATGGTCTGTCAGGGGCCGAGTTGGTCGGCAAGAGAGACACAGGGAGACAAAATGATTTGTTTTTAACAAATAAATAAAATTGTGGGGTCAAAATAAAAGGAGTAAACAGAGACAAACTAAGTTAAACTTAACAGCAGACTGTGCTGACCACAATGACACATGAGGGGAAAATATATACTGTAGTGGGTGGTCAGACCACTACTAACACAAAAAGGGGGATAGACAAACACACTCCAAATACAGTAACTACAACCTAAATCAATACAGCACTAACTAAGATTAACTAATGAAATTACAATCCAACTGAAATATTAAAAAAACACATTTCTTCAAAAACCTACTGTAATAACAAAATCTAATTAATAAATCCCTTCCCCCTCCCCATGTTGCAGAGAGAATGTGGTGCAGTCCAATTGTCCCCATCAGCTCCTTCTAAAGGCAGATCTGGAGCAGCTGGTTCACCTGTCTTAGGCCAGCCAATCATCTCCAGCAGCTTCCCACAGAACTGGTAACTCAAAGAAAACGGAATCAACTTAAATGCAAATTAAATAACTTACAATAAACTATGTTATTTGAACTGTTTGTGTGTCGTTATTTATGTGTGTTTGCTTGTTTGTTTGTTTGTTTGTTTGTTTGTTTGTTTGTTTGTATGTACAGTATGTAGGCTAATACTGAAAATGAATATAAACTAAATGAATAAATCAAAAAGAAAAGTTAATACAGTATATATTATGCTCAATAATATATACACATGGTCCCTGTCCCTGAACAAATGTGTAAACACTGTCAGGTACCCGATAATCTACTTACACTTTCACACAGCAACAAATAGAACAGAACAAACATGAGCCCAAATGAATTGTAATTCATTTATTGTTTGAATTCACCAAAAATTCTGCATAACTACATCCAACAGCATTCGTCGTCATTGTCACTGTGACGTCATGTACGCCAGAGTGACAACATTATGACATCATCAACACCACCATGACATTTTGGCATGACATGGCTCAAACAGCAGAAATAAAGGACTGACAGTCGCATCCCAGAGTCCATCTTCAATAAATTGCATCTCGCCAGTAAACCCGCATAAAGCACACACATTGCACATTAACTTATATTATGCAACAATGTTTACATAATTTTATGTCAGAAAAATCAATAACCCAGTGGTTTTAATGAAAGGAAACAGAAAATATGAATTTCTCATACAGTACATGACAAAAATGATTAATGTCATTTATAATATTCATATCTCAAATGGAAAACTGTGATTATCGCTATGTTCAAAGGTGAAGTTGCTGCAGGTTGCAGTGATGGCAATGTTAACAAGCACCAATTGCACTGTCTGTGCTCGACTCATACATTTCTCCTCTTTTCTCTAAATATTCACATGTAATATTTATCATGCACAGGTTTACTGTACCTCCAGCAGACAGAGGTATCTCAACAACTTACACCCTTTACTTTTATTGATTGGTGTCCCCCAGGGCTCTATACTAGGCCCGCTACGTTTCTACACCAGATTTCTGCGAAAATAGCAGTTGTACCAGCTCACAACGTGATGCAACGTGACACACTGTGAGCTTGTTGATCTACTATTTTTTACCAATGTTCACCCCAAGAATAGGGATGCTAGGGTGTATGTGTTAATCAAATGCTGAGGCTGTTTCTCTGATACACAGGCAAAGGTTGATGGACCCAGAATATTCCATCGTGTTCAGAATACTTTGCTCTTGAATGTTTAAACTTCTTTTTAAACTTTTTTTTTAAGTCATGGATTTGGACTTCCAAAATGTGTGACTCATAATTTAATGAAAAAATACCCTACCCTACCCCACCCCACCCAAAGAAAACACTCTTTGAAAAGTATTTAAAACCTGGACACCAACAGTTGGTACTAAAATGACATCGCTGACCAGCCAAGCTGATGAGTTTGATATTATGTAGTACAGTAGGTGGACGTGATTGAAAACTACTTTTCCCCCCCAACATATCATTTGAAATCAGAATATTGCATGCTTTATAATTGCAACCTTGCATTGATTCTGCACTTTTCTGGTAAGGTTTGGGATGCTGATGAAAGTGCTTATTTCATTTCATAATTTATATTCTAATAGTCTACATTGCACAACTACATCTTTACATAGTCTCTTTTCATTCCCTGCCTTGCATTAGCTACAATTTACATGTAATAAACTATACTCATTTATTTGGTATTTCTTGATACTCTTGACAAGTTGTTCCCTTGGAAAAGCCTGCCTTGATGGTTGGTAACACTCTACTGTATATCATGTCAGTTGTATTTCCACTTAGTGAAATTTATATATGGCTATAATCTCCTTTTGTCCTAAATGATGAGGAGCCTAAAGTATACTGTGTGCTTATATATTTTTCAGTTCTCATCTGAGAAATGTGGCTAAACATAATTTGGACTTCATGGCATTCTCTGTATCAAAACATTGCATTATTTAGGTTATTATGGCTATACTGACCATGTCCAACGATACTGTATGAACACAGTGAGTGAGAAATGCCAAACAAAAACCCTTCTTGCAGCAGGCCCATGTTAAACCAAACTCAGTGCCTGCCTGACTATTTGATGCACTGTATACGTGCAGGGTTGGTAATACAACACTTGTGAGTGGGGATAATCCTGATGACACTGAATTGTGGATCCCTTCACAACGTAGAAGGTGTCTACGGCTTAATTTATACTTAGTCATACAACGTGTTGCGCTTGAAAAATAGCAGATCTATAAGCTCACAACGCGTTGCATGGCGACGCGTTTTGAGCTTGTAGTTCAGCTAATTCCACCGCCTGACACCGCCAAACGATGAAGTACAAATCAGGCTTTAAAGTACAACAACAGTCTGAACGTATATCACCAAAAATGTGGTGAAACGTAGGCTACTGATGAGAGAATACAATAAACAAAAATAAATAAATAAATAAACCAAATGCGGCATCAGAGCAGTATCGAGCAAAGCATGTCTCCCACGTTACTTGCATAAATCTCTTCAATAGGTCATCTGCTATATACACAAGTACATCTAATCATTACATGTATGGCCCATACAAGCTCAGTAGTTTTGCTTGAATAGTACTACATCAGTAGTCCATTGAATGAATATACTGTATGACCAATCCATCTCATCATCAAGGTCAAAATAGATAACCCAAATCAAAGCCCCTTATACAGTAGAATACAATACAGTGGACAACTTTCAAAGTAAATAACCCTTTTCAAAATCACTGCTGTGATTTATATATTCATAAGAGACCCGATCGAGTTCAACCAGAAATGAAATGATTTCAAATCACATAAATACTTATAATACTGTAGGTTCTTTTTTACACTATTGTAACTGCAAACATTGTTTTTTTGTTTTGTGTTTTTTATTTTTTGTATAAGTGGCCCCAGTGGGACTGAAACTGGTACCTCTAACAGAATTAGCATCAGTGCTCAGTGAGCTGTATAAAGAGCCATATTTTCAGTCTGTTTCTGCCAAACAAAAATGTGGTTCAGTTGAATTGACTCCAGTGGTACAAGGCAATGTGCAGCCAGTCACAAAATTGTATTTGAAAGGGATTTCATTTCATGT
>NC_139943.1:25481409-25641409 GCF_963454915.1 Gymnoscopelus microlampas
ACATAACAGTGAATGTACACAGGGTCACCTGATCTTTCCATGACATGATCGGAGTCAGAAGACCTTGCCAAAAAGCTCTGGTTATTTCAATTATTAAATCCACTTCAGTGTTGGATGGGGGATGTAGATGAAGGAGGCAAGACAGGGTTTGTATACTTTTATATAAGTGAGGAAACAGATTGTGCAAGAGAGGGTGAATGTAAAAGTTAAAATGCTGATTTAATATATTGTGTACACTCATTGCCTTATGCACAGCGTTGTCAAAACTGTCACCACTGCATTCTAAATTAGCTTTCGCTTTGTCTAGTTCTATTCTCATGTATTCTGTGTACACAGCATCCACACTTTTCACTGTCATGCACAAATCTCTTTAATAATCTTTTGTTGTTGCCTATTCTATTCTATTCTATTCTTTTCTATTCTATTCTATTCTATAATCGCTGTTGGGTACGTATGCCTAAGACCATCATTTTCAGGGAATGGAAAAAAATAACCTGTTACAATGGATCCAATATACAGTAATTACTACAACTACTACTACTTTTCGTTACATTGATAAAACCCACAGACACCCGGTGTATGTGATATGTCGCTTTGTGATGCATTGTGAGCTTGTAGATCAGCTATTTTCGCTACTACGACACGCAGTCAAAAATAGGGCATTTATTTATGAAAAAAACATAAAAAGATGAAATATGGAGAAGAATTCTGCCCGACGGCGACAAGATTCTATTATCCCGTTATAGTCTCTCCAGTACTTACAGGCTTAGGCAAGCTACATTGATGCATTTCCACATAGCTAGGAGTGCTTCTCTGTCTGCCTCCACAGGGGTGGTTCATGGTCCCCGGGGCGCTCGTCACGCCCTCACTGTACGGGCTGGTGTGGGAAGGGTTGTAGGCGCTGTGAGCATGGTGGTGGTGGTGGTGGTGGCTGCTGGGGGTGAGATTAAGCCCGAGTTATACATAGCTGTGTGTGCGGGTGTCGTGCATGGAAAATAGGCCATTTTCGTTGTGAACTTGCGGATTGGCTATTTTCAGTGTGCGCCATCAGCACGCAGTATAAATCAGGGATACGATTATCATTTGGATGGGCTGCACTGGTGACAGTATACATGTCCCTTTGGGGATCAATAAAGTAAATATTGGGTGCGTTTGGAATTTAAGCATAGAGTACACTGGCCCATACAAACTAATAGGCAAGTGCGCTCCCGGTGCGCATTTCCGAACACACCCTTTATCTTATCTTATTTTATCCAAAGGCACACTGGATTTGGTTAACAGATACACTAGCAACATATAGTACAGGCTAAGTAAGGAAACATCTGCTAAATTGAGCTGTACGCGCCTCTCTTTACTCCACACAGTGCATAGTACTTTATGAAGTTCTGTGAGAAATATTTGTGTTTTTTTGTTTACTTGGTTGGCGGGGATGGGGGGTCGTGGTCCGGAGGAGCCAGGCTGAAGGCGTTGCCTAGCAACATATGCATCTGCGTGCGGACCTCGTCGATGGAGGGCTGTGAGCTGAGTGTGGAGGAGTCTGAGCCGCGGTGACCTTTGACCCCCAGGCTGCCAGTGCCTGTACCAGTTGAACCAGCACCATATCCCAAAGAGCTCATCAGGAGGCGATCCACATTGGTCTCCTCAAAAGGCTCTAGTTCACCCTGTAAGAACACACACATGCACGCACGCACGCACACAGTCAGTATGCAATATGCAGTGGTAATAATCAAAGTCATTCATGTATATCTATACAGCACTGACATTGCCTATAGCTAAACAATACAGCATTGTTGGATTATTAACAGAATGGACGGCCAAAGGCTAGACTATGTCCATTGCTCCTGTCCATCCGTGTTTGTGTGTGTGTGCGTGTGCGTGTGCGTGTGCGTGTGTGTGTGTGTGTGTGGATCCGTGTGCCTGTGAACAGCTAATCTCCGGCAACGTTGGACCGATCAGCATGGACAATAACAAACATGAATAGGCGGATATATCTCAACAACAGAAAAATGTATCAAAAACCATGTGGATCTCAGGATCCACATGGGAACGAAGTGGCTCCAATGAGAATCTCGGGCTTCATCTAATCAGCCTGTGACCCCAGTCCTTTACAACATCAGTCATCTATGACATACTGTATCGATGACATGACTCCAAATGTGGGCAAGGTTAGCCGGATCAGAGCCCCTTTGACATCCATCATAAATTAAATGTAATATTTTAGAGTATTCAAAGTATGAAGTATAAAACAAAAATAAATACTACTTCTGTGGCCTACTGGCAGTGTGGACAAAAATGTGGCATTGATCTGTCAAGCGAGTTGCAAGATTAGCTCTGGGCACACAGCCAGCCAGCCAGACAGACAGACAGACAGACAGACAGACAGACAGACAGACAGACAGACAGACAGACAGACAGACAGACAGACAGACAGACCCTCTCATAGACGACTCCTGCAGAGCCACACCGTAAAAAGTAAGAGTGGCAATGGACCGACATGTCCAAAAGCTGGTATGCTGCTTTAAATTAACGATCAGGATTTTCCAGTGCAGTAAAAATAGATATGCTGTAGACATATTCATCCAAGATAGAACATCACAGACTCATAGAATGCAGGTAAGCTGCAGGTTCCACACAGCTATAAATAATGATGTTTCTGTAAGCTCTACAAAGCAACAACATACATTTATAAAGCTGATAAGACAAGACTACATATCTATTAGCTATACACACACACACACACACACACACACACACACACACACACACACACACACACACACACACACACACACACACACACACACACACACACACACACACACGCACACACACACACACACACACACACACACACACACACACACACGGTTATCCATGCAGCATTACAAAGTGTTCAGCACATCCTTGGCTATTAAGCGCTATCGAATTTCCCATCTGAATCCATGAATAGGCTGTAATGATATTCAGAGCCATTGACATTCAGCTATAGGTAGCATGGCTGCTGCCACTACTGCATCACAGGCCAGCAGGAAGAGATTACGCCCTCATTCCTGCCTTCTTCTCAATCTGTCTTTCTGTCTTGCTCTGCCTTTTTCTCTCTCCATTTCTATTTTCTCCCTATTTGCTGTCTTTCAAATGAGAAATTCTCCTCATGGAACCTTCGTCTGATCTTCCTTTATTCGTCTCTCTATACTCTCTTACTTGCTCTCTCTCGTCTCTTTGTGAGGAGATTTATTGAAGTTCATCGGAAGGTAATTTACTAATCCTCTACGTCTGAATTCAGAGCTGCATTCTGAAGCTTAAAAGGGAGAATTGGGAGGGAGAGCGAGGGAGAGAGATATAGATGGAAAGAAAGAGATAGAGATAGAGATGAGACTGGAGGATTAGCCTCATGTAGGTGATAAAGTGACAGAGCTTTCGTTTGTGCCAGCCCCTGTGCGACCTCATTGGATGGAAGAAAGAAAGAAAGAAAGAAAGAAAGAAAGAAAGAAAGAAAGAAAGAAAGAAAGAAAGAAAGAAAGAAAGAAAGAAAGAAAGAAAGAAAGAAAAGAAAAGAAAAGAAAAGAAAAGAAAAGAAAAGAAAAGAAAAGAAAAGAAAAGAAAAGAAAAGAAAAGAAAAGAAAGAAAGAAAAGAAATACTAATAGCAAAGGAGGAAATCATCTCCACATCTCCATCCATCCATCTCTGCATCCATGTACTCACATCATAGCCGTTGTTGCGTATGCCTCTCCGGGAGCGCTCCCTCAGCACCAGCAGGTCCATCTCAGTCTCCAATGGGCTGGGGCTGCTCAGTGACTGCCGACTCCAGTAGGTGGGCTCTCTGGGATGGGAGTACCTTGACAAATATAATAAACATCATCAACTATACTAGTTGACATAAACATAAGCGCTGATGGATTTTGAATTGAATTTGATATGCAATGTTCAGCTTCTTTAAAGTCCACACTATTCAAAGCTTTTTGCACACCTATGTATACTGCCCACTTGTGGTGGCGCTAAAGAAAGAGCAGTATGCAGAAACTCAATGTGGCTTATAATGATGGCATGAGACTGCTGCTTAAAGTGCCACGATGCAGCAGTGCAAGCCAAACGTTTGTCAGTATCAGTGTACCAACCTGCTCCGCTGTGCTACGGAACCTCATGTACAAATGTACGAGTAGGCTGTGTGATTCTGCCAACAGCATAATTTTTATTTTGAATAACCCTTTATTGAGTTTGGTCAGGTTTGTCTCTAAACCATTAGCGTGAACCATTGGCGTGTAAGGATGTATTTGAATTTAGAATTTTATGTGGACTATGTCCGCCTTTGTTTGTTTTTTTATTTGTATGTTATTTTTGATGTTGCTATGGACAATGTGTCCTTGATAAAGTTTGATTGATTGATTGATTGATTGATTGATTGATTGATTGTTGAAGTTGATTTTATGAAGATATGCTGCTTCCATTATGATAAATTGAAAGTGCTATACCGGTCACGTAAGCCATGTGGCTTACCTTTATTTTTTGTGCTAGTGGTCTATTTTCTTTTCTTTATGTGAAGTTGCATGACCCTTTAACAAAGCAATAACATAAAGGGATAGTTCACCCCAAAAAAAAAAAAATCTATCGATTAGTCACCCATGGAGAATTCATGGATATTTGTTTGTTTTTGTCGCATTCCTAAGCCAATAATTTGATGACCAGCGGACCGGTAGGCAACTGATTCCGGTAGGAGACACCGGTCATCAAATTATTGGCTTAGGAATGCGACAAAAACAAACAAATATCGATGAATTCAAGTCTCCATGGGGTGACTAATCGATAGAAAAAAGTCATTTTGGGGGTGAACTATCCCTTTCTTATGTTTAGAATTCATTCTACATTGTAGGCAATGCAAGGCAGCACATTATGCGTGCAATGTTTTTCCCCCCACAGTTTACTTTACATAATGCAATGACCATCATCATGATCATAGTTGACATAGAGTGCTAATTAATCTAAATATGTATATATGCCTCTGCCGGCGACAGCCATAGCCGGAGGCATTATGACTCTAGGTTGTCTGTGTGTACAACTGTCCGTCTGTCCATCCCAACCTTGTGAACGTGACATCTCAGGGATATCACTTCAGGGAATTTGGCTAAAATGTCCACTTGGACTCCAGGCTGAAATTAATTAAAAATAGGTGGGTAAAGATCAAAGGTCACTGTGACCTCGTGTCTGTCCCATTACCTCTTGTGACAACCGGCAAAGGAGGCCCTCTTCTCCTCAGCCGTCATTGGCTCCTTGACGCCGTTGTCATGTCGACCATGTCGGGCATCACGGTGACTGTAGCCATGACTCCTACTCTCGGACAGGGAAAACTCTCCATAGCCCTTCCTCCTGGCCTTCTGACGCAACTTGTTCCTGTAGTGCTCAATGTCTGACTTCTGCTTCAGACCACTGTGGTTTGCCTGCATTGATGCATAGAGCAAAGGGGGGATGCCACTGGATTAAGAGGCGAATTTGTTCCTACGCAACACACAACTAGTTTGTAAAACATTCACGATTATCTCGTGTAGCCAGGAACAAGACATAAAAGATATGAGACATTGTGCAGTCAACTGTAATGGAAAAGATAGAGGTTGGAGATGGAGGTTTCATGGTTATGTTTACAAATGTCTAGCCCAGATTCTATTTCAGATGAAGGTATAATCATCAAGCAATGTATTACAGTCTAAGGTGCAAAGAATTGCATTATACTTTTGTCATTTTGTAAATGTAGCTATATCCAACAGTTCAGTGTTAAATAAAAAGCACATCGCTAAACGAAGGTGCGACAAATTACACATTCATTCCAAAATGACATAACAAAATATTAAAACCATCCTGTTACAAAAAGATGGCTGTTATGAAATTGAAACAAAACACATTATGGGTTAGGTTTTGTGTCCTCTGAAGATACCACTCCCCCCAAATGAATGAATGAATTAAAACAATAACTACAGTATACTGTATGTTTTAAACTGTAATGGTTAAATTGATTCGTTTCTTATTAATTAAGAACATAATCCATTCATCTATTCCGATCTAACCCGTTCATTATTACACAGTAACCCTCTGGATGTCTGGTACATTATGAAGACATATTGTAGGTCGTAAAGTATCTGTCCCGTAACAGAAGACTGGGCGTGAGATCTCAGTCAAGTGTTTAATTTGTTCGCCTGGAGACACAAACAATCACTTATAAATCATCAAAACGACCCTGGCTGCGAAGGGATTTAAAGAGAGGAAGACAAGTGATGAGAGGCAAGGTGGGTGGGAGTGGGACAGACGAAGGAACAAGTGAGTGAGGAGGAGGAGGAGGAGTTACGACAGTGGTGCTTAACCTGTCTGTGGGCCAGGGCCCAGTGGCGGGCCGTGAGGATATTGCAAGTGGGCCCCATAATAATTAGCAAAACACTATGATTTTATTATACAACATAAAAAATATAAACATATTATGTAAAAAAACAAATGTTGAAACCTTGGAAATGTTTCATTGTGATACAGATGAAATAGAAATGTAAAGTATACTATGTTTGATCACTAAAATATACATGCTCTGAAAATGCATGCAAAGACTTTCAAGATTTTCAAGTGGGCCCTGATCCAGAAAAGGCTGAGAACCGCTGAGTTGGGATATGATGACTGAGGAAGGAGATGAGGAGAGGAGGTTGTGCAATTAAATAAAGTAGCCTTGGGATCCAACTGTTCCAATCCTGAGGAGCCATGTGGCCCATATTGTAGGTTAAGGAACATCCTGCTGTTTCCATAGCATGAGGTAGCTTGATGAACAAGTACATCCATGGACATGACGCTAGTACTGTATGTCACATGGGGACTTGATGCTTAGTGCCAAGCAGATAGGCGCTGTTAGCATTTTTATGGACTTAGGTATGACTCGGCCAGGGATTGAACCCAGTCTCAGGAGAGACACTGAGATGCTGGCTGTGTAATTATTGTAGCAAAAGAGATGGATTCTAAAGGTATAACTCCTTGAGAAGATGCATCCCTGGGAATTTACAACAACATCAATACATGACAACGCAGGGAGGGCAGGGTGAGAGAAACTGGAAAAGAATGTAATCCCAAAACTAAATGAATGGAGATGAGACATAACCTTGTGATATCATGCCAAATCATGTGTAGTAAAATTACTCATCAAGATTTATACCAAAGAGTAACAACCAGATGAAGTACTGTAGCTGCTTCTAGATGGCAGGACAATGCTACAGCATGTAAAATGCTACAGACATGTGTATATGCCATCTGACAAATAATGACTTTTTATATTCTTACCATGGGGGATGACACACCCACTGTGTGTGTGTGTGTGTGTGTGTGTGTGTGTGTGTGTGTGTGTGTGTGTGTGTGTGGGTGGGTGGGTGGGTGGGTGGGTGGGTGGGTGGGTGGGTGCGTGCGTGCGTGCGTGCGTGCGTGCGTGCGTGCGTGCGTGCAGACACTCACCTCTCCATTGAGGACCACAGAGTCTTGACTATGGGAGGAAGATGAGGGGTATGAGTAGGTTGGCTGGGCTGTCATGGGTTTTATGGTAATCAGACGCAGAGAGCCAGTGTGGTCCTCATAGGGGTCTGCAAACAGAGTAGAAGATAGACTAGAGGTTAGAGAGGAAGAAGACGTAAATCTCTTCTGAGATGTGTTACGGGAGCACTGGGTAGAAGTGAACTGACTGTTATGTGAGTCACTGCACGTATGAAAATGTTTGCTCTTGTTACTCATATGGCCCTCATTATAGCCCAGATTAGCTTTCCCATGGACAAATTAGCATGGTGTGTATGTGAGCAACAGCAGTGCAAATAAATAAGCAGTGTGTGTGCGTGTGTGCGTGCGTCCGTGCGTGTGTTTGTGTGCATGCACACGTATTGTGTGCACACCAGTGTCCTTTGCATTAAATGATGTGCATCACAAAACAAGGAGGGTCAACCATGGCCAACACATGTAGAGTATGTTCACATCCTTCTACAGGGAGCAGCGGAAGTAAAAAATGGGTGTTGACTCAGATGCCAGACCTCTTCATTGAAGAGCTATAACAGTCTGCCGGCAGCTTAAGCCCACGCTGTTGGCACTTATCCCGGTTAGAATGCAGCGAGTTTAAAGTTAGTTTAGTTTAGCTTTTTGTATCCAACTTTTGTGCCTTATTGTGCAGTATAGGCAGAGTGAGTTAACCACTAAAATCGTATTGTGGGGAAAGCTTTCGCAGATAATAGCAGATCGACAAGCTCACAATGCGCTGCGACGAGTTGTGAGCTTGTCGATCGGCTATTTTCAGCAAAAGCTTTCCCCACTATAAAAGAAAACTGAAAATACACTAGTATAGACAACCATGTTGGGTTTAAGTGGTTAAAAAGATGGAATTAATGACAGTGTAGCATACTGTCTACAGCAGGTCCAAAATGCATAGTGGTGATGGTAAAAGAACGGAATAGTATTAATAGATTATTATCATATTTTCTCTACTATCACTTATCACAGTCTTCCCTGATATTGTGCTTCTTTTCTTAGAAGCACAATACAGTACACTATTCATACTTATGAATAGCTAAACCTTTTTGCATTATTTTCATGATCTGTTTATATTATTTGTTATCCTATGGAGACAGTATAGTACATGATTCTCTAACAAGCATTTGATTAGAATAACATTTATGTATATTGCACGCTATTTTCAGCGGTGCATGTTTTGATTGTGATAAATAAGAATCCCCTCTGTATATTGGAGCCAAAATATATCAAAGCACATTTAGAGTATGCTAAATTAAAGAACAAATTAAATTGCAGTTGCAAACAACAAGGCATATGGGAAATGAAAACTGCCCCTACAAAAAAGCAATGTAAACTTGTTGAATATTTAATATAGCGATGTTTCAGACCTTTTTTTCAGGCATAATATGAATATAACCCTGAAATATACAGCATAATAAGGGATTATTTGAAAAATAAATACTACTATGCAATATCTTTTTCACAGAAATCTAAAGTCTCTTGAGAACTCTTCTGACCACGATTTGTTTTTTCCTTTCCTTTACTGTGTTTTGTTCGTTTCCTAAGATCATCTATTCTTCTTGTTCCTGCAACTAATAACTCTATTAATCTTTCATTTTCTATGTCACTGCCTCCGCATGTATCCCCTTCCAAATTGTGAAAAGAGCACTTTTGTCCATCTCCTTATTCTCCTGTTTTCCAAAGTCCTTGTACTTCCAAAGTCTTAGAGGGGAAAATGGAACAATTACTCATCCCAACCTTTCCCCCTGGCATCCGTTCATTCCACAGAATAAACACTATAAATCAAACAAATTACTGTGAACACTACTGGCTTGCTGATGCAAAAGAGATTGAAAAATCACAGTGTTCCAGAATGTCACTGAACAGAAGCGCTGCTTCTGCGTTATCGGGTGATCAGTGTGTTTTCAGGACCAGAAAGAATTCCGTCTGGTAACACGTCGAAGAAATCATTCTGGAGACGTTGTGTGTTTACTGACACCATTGATAATAAGCACATGTACTGCTGAAGATTCCCCTGGTGATGATACGTCCGTACAGTATATTGATATATTGTTTAATACAGAATTATATTGTCATTTTTGTATTTTAGGGTGTTAGGGTCTCACTTTTCAAGGTGCAATATTGCCTATGTTTGCAGTGATCACTGTATATAAAATGCAGTCCATTTAAAAAAAGAAAGAAAGTATAAAGATAAAAAAAACAACAACATGGAAGTACTCCTTTGGGCTACAACAAATTTGATAATGATCGGTCCAGCGGTTTGCAAGATTAGCTCTGGATACACAGACAAACAGACACACAGACAGACTTTCATGTAGACAGGTAGACTCCTACAGAGCCACACCATAAAACAAAATGTAGTAATATCTATAGTCTATAGTAACAGAGCTCATTGACAAAACATGTCATGAACTTTCTTGGATGTGTTATGTGTGTGCCAAAGCGTGAAAATGACTCTTCAGACCTACATTACATGAGAAATACGTTTCAGAGGGATGGAAAAGAAAGCTATTTTTCCCTGACTTCTTGGCTCTAGCACTATACTATAGCTGTGGTGCACCAAGTGTGGAGAAACCGAGTGTACCAGAATGAAGCATTGTGTTAAATCCCGTCAGATAACTGCTGATGGTCACTTTGAAAAACAGAACAAGCATTTAACACTCATTTACAACACGCATTTAATATGGTTAACAGTTTAAACATCCCTTCCCTGATTCATAGTGCAGGGTTTTCATGTCGGTGAAAAATGAATTATGCTCATTCCATAAGCATCAAGAGAGCTTCAGAAATCGTCAGGCTTCAAAATAAGACTCAAAGTGATAATACGATGTGAAAGCTGTAGTATTGTGATTTCAACACAGGTTTTATTTTGAAGTCTGCCTATATTGGGAGTCCAAAACCCCCTCGTGCTTAATGGTGATTTACATGCGTTTCAAAAATGTTACTTTACTTTTTTTTAAAGGGTAACGTTTCTTCTGTTTTGTTTGTGTATGCTTATATTTTACATTTGATTGATTTATATATGACCCTCCCCTGGACTCAAATTAAAAACAGTACACCCTCCCTCAGACTAAAATTAAAAAGGCTTGGCCCTCCCCCGTTTTTGTCTAGTGGCCCCCTCCCATAAATATCGAACCGTCTCTTAGAGCTCACATACACATTGGTGATAAATAACATCTCACACAATGTTGTCAAACGCGTCGTTTCATTAGTAAAACCTGCACCTTAAGGTCACATCCACAACGGCTCGGTTGACAATACTTGGGAATCTCAGCACTGAAATCCATTCCAAGTTAATGTATCCATTAATGTAACCAAATGGACCATTTGGTTAACTTTGTACACTGTCAGAGTTAAATTAACACTATGGGGATTTAACTGCGTGCATAGAACTCAGTAGTTATAGGCCGAGTGCACCAGTTCTTCACCATCAAACTAGAGGCCCGGGTCTCTTATCTCCTCCAGCATCCAAGTCTCTGTCTCACCATTGTTGCTCCTCTTGTGGCTCTCCTCCTTGATGTTCTTGCCGCCGCTGGTTGTTGTGCTCCTGCGTGCCGAGGAGGTCTTGCTGGTGTTCAGCTTCCCGGAGCCACTGCTCGACACCGAGCCATCCTCCTCGCTTGGCAACCGCCTGCCGTAGCCATGGCAACACAGAGCGGAGGAGAGGAGAGGAGAGGAGAGGAGATTTGGGGAAAGAAAGGTGAAAGAGGCTAATGAGACTCAGCATGTACACAAACACCATCATCCCTACAGGCAATATTGCTGGCTTGAATCCTAAATATACACACACACACACACACACGCTTCCCCCTCAGGCACACACAGACGTGCGCGCACACACACACACACACACACACACACACACACACACACACACACACACACACACACACACACACACACACACACACACACACACACACACACACACACACACACACACACACACTTAAACATACATGTACTGTACAAGCACACACAGGCACATGTGCTAAAGAGAACTTGTGATAGCTACATAGGGTGACATGCTGGTTTACAGGTGACACGAGAACCACAGATCAACCTGTCTGGCCATTACAGGGCCACGGGCTAAGTTAACAAGGTCTGGCTGTGAACACGCACGCACGCACGCACGCACGCACGCACGCACGCACACACGCACACACGCACACACGCACACACACACGCGCATCTCACCACAGCAGCATGCAATGCAGTCTGTTTTGTCATACATTGATATTCAACCTTAGTAGACCAAGTTGGCACAAACTGTCTAGAGCTTTGCTGAGACTTGGAGGGCTAGGGACAAATATTGATGGAGGGAAGGAATTTATCTCCATTTTCCTTCCCTCCATCAATATTTATGGTGAGTATCGTGTGTCCTTGTAAACCTGCCTGAGCCCACGGGAGAAGCCCAGACGGGAAAGGAGGAGCCCTGAATCCACAATCACTAGAGTCAGGGCTGGAAATAACTTCTCAGCCTGTGTATCTCACGCATGCATGCGTGTGAAATACACACACACACACACACACACACACACACACACACACACACACACACACACACACACACACACACACACACACACACACACACACACACACACACACACACACACACACACACACACACACACACACACACACACACACACACACACACACACACACACACACACACACAACCCCATTAATCCCGGCGTCCATATTTTGAGCACATTTTTAAAAGAAATAGCCAAAATAGACGACTACAAGCTCGCAATGTGTTGCAATGAGACATGTTGTGAGCTATTAACGCTATTTATCATACAATGAAGTATATAAGGCTTAAATATTAACTTTCCATCTTTCTCTCTCATCTGTCAATCTGTCTCTCCTTACATTTTTTTTAAATGTATGTATTTACCCAGGGTAATAGCTGAGCACAGGTGCTCATTTTCAGCAACACCCTGCATACATACACACTCACATTTAAAACTGGGAGCTGACCAGTACAACCACAGTCTTATACTGTTGGCCACTAAGCAGCTGAGCAGTTGGGGGTTCAGTGCCTTGCTCAATGGCACTTCAGCTGTTTTGGGGTATGCTCCTTAAAGGAATAGTATGTAATTTTGCCCTGTGCTTACACAACAATATATCATTTTGTTTATCCATCATCTCCCTCTATACCAGCAGTCATCTGGATTAGTGTGGTGGTGTTTACCTTCAGAAACACATTGGCCTCTTTCTGTATTTTGGTGTTTTCACTGTTAATTTGGGTTGGTCAAAAACATCCCAGTCTACTAAAACAATACTGAAAACACCAAAATACAGAGGACAATGTGTTTATGCAGGTAAACACCACCACACATACTCCAGTGAGTGATAACTGCTGGCATAGAGGGAAATGATTGGTTAAAAAAGAAGAAAAAGTTTGTATTGTTATTTGTTGTGTTATTATGTAAACACAGAGCAAAGTTACAAACTGTACTATGCCTTTAATAATTAAGTTTACACAGTAATATCCTCAGTATTCATTTATCCATCTGTACACTTTATGTTACAGTGTAGGGTCTTATTTGTGTACAGGGGTGAACCAGTGAAACATTTCCACTCCACCAGTGCAATACATTTTCAGTTGTAAGATTGCGTACTTTGGACGAAGAATACATTGTCTTCCACTGTGTTCTGTCCAAGGTACAGTATCTTGCTTCTGTGCCACAGTGATAGGCAATGGAACATACATTATTATGTCTCTTGTTACAATAGGGGAGCAAGTTTTGTTTTTGTTTGTTATGTTTGGTATCGCCTTCCAGTTCTGTGAGCCAACTTATCTTAGAACTAGGGCCGGGACTTTATCGCGATAATTTAGATCAATTAATTACAGAAAAATTGTTTAAAAAATTAACGCATTTTAATCGCACCTATTTTTGCACCGCGGAACGTTTCTCACTGGACGAGTTTCAGACGGACCGTTTATAGCAGCGCACCAACAGACGGTAATTCGATTGTTAAGACGTGACGTTGCGCCCCGCTAGAATAACTTCCGGGTCCAAGTGTTTTAATGTTAATAATAATAATGTTAAATCATAATAATAAATAAATACTTTGTACTTCTATGATATTAGCATTAAGACCCTTATTAACCCTCAATGGTTCATTTCTGAAAAAGGAGGTTATTGTAAAAAGATTTACGGGTTCCAACATGTTGTTTACAATGAAGAGTGGACGGCGCTGGTGCCTTTTGGACCCGGACGTGACATCGGACTACAAAATTACGTCAGACTTAAGAACCGAATTCTCACTTCTCAGGCATGACAGACAACAACAAAGTCTACTGCAGCCAGCACAGTGCATGAAAACATGATGCCTGCTTGATAATGTTGCCTGGGCAAGTCAAGTAAAAGTCAAGTAAAAGTATTAGAAATTGGAAATACTCGAGTCAATGCAAATACCTCAAAATTGTACTTAAGTACAGTTCTTGAGTACATGTACTTAAAGACGTATGCCAAAATCCATTTGAAAAAATTGCTTTTCACTGTTCTCAGGTCAAATATTGATATGCGATTAAAATGCGATTAATTGCGATTAATTAATTACAAAGCCTCTAATTAATTAGATTAATTTTTTTAATCGAGTCCCAGCCCTACTTAGAACACATTTTTAATTTCCTTTCAAATCCTCAGTGTTAGTTTAACTCTGAGAGAGTATAAAATTAACCTTAATGGATATATTTGCTGTATACTCTCAGATTTAGAGATGGATAAATGAACACTGAAGATTTGACTGTGTAGTTACAAGAATAATTCAACATTTTCTTGTTGGTTTAATGGGAAACAATTCTCTTCTTTCATTCCATTCATACTGTATTGGTGATGAGATGCAATGCACATTTCTATTTGGTGAGCAGAGGAGTGACAGAATGCACCTTTGAGAAATATTTCCCCTTACATTTTGCAGGTTTACAAAACATAATAAACATGTTCTGTACTGTACTGTATGTCTGTGTGTGATTATCTCACTATGTCAGCTGGCCTACCACTATAACCTGTCATTATTGTTACACAGAATGATTTCCAGTGGCATGACTGGAGCCATAAGTGAAGCATTGCGTTATCTCAGAAGAATACAAAGTCAAGCGTGTATCAGCTGATAGCTAGGCTATCCGTGTTTCATTCACAATGCTACAGCTGTTAACCATCAGTGACTTATCATCCAATCGTATTCAAACAGAGTCACTAAGGCGGTCTTTATAGACTGATAGCTCACATTCCTTGTCTGCTGATCTTTCACACCAACTGTGTTGCCATTGTCTGCACAATCTCTCTCCAGTGGTGGATAAATTAAGTACTCAACACCAGTACTTGAGTCAAAGTATACATACTCCTGGTCAAATATTACTCCACTACAAGTGAACGTTGTTCTTGAGTACCTGATTGGCTGAAATTCACCTAAAAAATCTAAAACCCACCTATTTTTTTCCCCCCTGTTTATTAAAGAGCTGGGTGACTCTTGAACAAACACTCTATAACAATGATTAGGCTACTATTATAATATAGTGCTTTAACCTTTTCATCAAAAAAAAACATCACTTACCCTACCTTTAATTGGCTTACATATTCTGAATTACTGTAGACAAGAAATGTCAGCTAGCTTACTGCTTTTAGAAAAAGCTGAAAGAAGATGCATTCAATAAAGATCAAGCTGTTGACTTTGGAAGGGTAGTGAATTGCTGCATAAAAAGTCACACATCTAAATCCATTCATCCTCGCTCCATATTGTTTCCAAGCATTGATCAACTGCTAGCTGACACTGGATTTGGTCAGATTCATTCCAATCTGTTAGAGGCTGAGCTGCCTGGTGTCTTGACTTACCACAGAGATTCACAAACAAACACTGATGTCACATTCTCCTGAAAAGCTGAAGGTTAACAGATTTGTTCAGCACCACCGACAGCTGACAGAGTCAGAGAGCATCACATCATTATCAGAGTAAAACCTTCAGTGTTCATTTAACTCACAGGCTGGCGGAGTCTGCCACACCAACATCTCACTGCACAATACTTGTATGAGAATGGGACGAATAAAAAAACACTTGAATCTAAAATTATGAATTCTAGTTTGTCACCTTTCTTCTTTTAGGCCAGTGTATAAGTCTACACAACAGTTAATTAAACTTCATCCTCTGTAAAACAAATGTTATAATCAAAAGATAAAGAGAATATGACGGCAAACTTACCCTCCTTTGTGTATATCGGCCGATGGAGGCCTCTTATTGGCTGTCCCATCCTGGTGGGGTTTCCTGTCCAATGACAGCGGAGCATCTCGTACTGGCAGACCAAGCACCAGGGTGTCTTTGGTAACAGAAAGGGTCTCGTCAGTCCGGCCCAAGTGCTGCTTGGCGTAGTCAAACCCCTGGACAGGCTGCAGGGAAAACACAACAAAACCTTTTCACCTTCTGAGGTCAATCCATTCAGAAAGTGGATATCCATTTGGAACACTAAATGTATCTGTTTTGTTTAATACCATAGTCATAGTGGAAGCACAGAGTCTGTGGTCTTTTGTCAGAAAATCACTCGGTTCAATTTGTGTGTTAGATTGAATAATCCAAAAAATTAACTGAGGCCGACCTTTTTCTTAAAAAAAAAACTCAATTAGACACAAGACACAATTTCTATTAACTACTGTAGCAGCGGAAATTATTGTTGAACAATGAAACACATGCTGCTACAGAACAAAGATAATACATTATTATTGAGTGCTACAATGCAGCATGATAAAGCTTACAGTTTTTGCAGAACACAGGCTGAATGTTGATATGGAGTGTACTTTTAAGCATGCTTTCGTACGGTGTTCACTCTCCATTCCGACATCTCACCACTCCGACTAGTGGCTTCCGCGTGCGGTTAGGGTTAGGGTTAGGGTTAGGTATAGGGTTCGTCAACGTCGGAAAGGCGACATGTCGGAAAGGAGAAATGCACCCCTTTCGTACAGCCACAGAAGCCACAGAGAAATCAACAATGATGATGATGCAGTCATACAATAGCCATACATTTAAACCATATTATGCAGTAGAAATGTATATCAGGAAAGATCTTTATACATAAATCTGATCACATGGACAAAGAAAAATGAATCTGATATATAGTGCAGTAGGTGAAGGAAAATACAAAACAATAATCAGAAATTACATTATGATGATGGTCGAGCTTTGACTCAAAATATGAAATAGAAATGCAACTGAGATGAGAGGTGAAGTCTGTTACAAGATGGATTTTCTATGACACGTGGACTACACAGTATAAGCTGACCACGCCAGTAGTAATATGAGAGTTGCCATGAAGTCGATATCCAGTGGCATAAATACTGTCCTAAAACAATGTTAACTTATAGGCTCTGTGTGTGCCTGCGTGCGTTTGTGCATACAACGGGTGGGCAGTTTAATGTCTGTCTACCTCTCTCTCAGTCCTCATTCAAACTAGTATTCTCTCACACTAGGCTCAATTTGAACTAATTTGAACCAAATGGGAAAAAAATGCTTGAAAATCAGTTACAGTATATCCGGTGACCGCACTGCCGTGTGACAAAGTATATAAATATAGGCTTAACCACTTAAAAACCCTATACTTTGTTGACTGCGGTCCCCCAGGGTTCTAGACTTGGCCCATTCTTTTTGCCCCCATCTACACCAAATATATTCAGTGAAAACAGCTTTACGGCGCTTTGTGAGCTTGTACTGTATAGATCGGCACCCAGAATAGGGACACTAGGGTTCATGTGGTTAAAGAAAATATAAAATCAGCGCACAAAACTAATTCATTGATATCCCATACTGAACTGAAGCATATCCCAGTGACAGCAAATCCATCCACAATGTGGCTTTGAGACATCTCAGTACAATCAAAGGCTGCCTTGGATGAACTAGAAGTATAATGGCTTACAGCTACACTTAACAGGACATGGTCTGCTGCATGACATAGTGCTGCTCCAATTACAGATAAAGGTAATTGGATGACCTCCCCAGAATCAGGTTTATCATTCTCCAAACACAGAACTTGGTGTAACGGGGACATTTGAAATGAAATAAAATAAAATAAAATAAGAGTCCAACAGCACCTTTGAAGTCTGAGGTTTTTGGCATGAAGCGACAGAAAATTAAACTGGCTGTAGACTAGAGGATACGTTTAGCTAAAAACCTCCAGGGCTTGAGCACTTTCTTTGTATTGCTAAATGCCCTCCCATTTATGTAAAATAAAAGAGAGAGAGAGAGAGAGAGAGAGAGAGAGAGAGAGAGAGAGAGAGAGAGAGAGATGGAGAGAGAGAGAAATCTTTTTATAGGTTATTCAAGAAAGTAGACAAAACCCAGATATTTTCCCTTCATCTACCTACTTCTAGTGGCTGTAAAAAGGGATGTCTGATGAATTTGATAGTGCATGGCTAATCGCAGAGTGCATGTGAGGATAGGCAGTGTGGGCAGACAGCTGAATCTATAATGTGACACACCACCGGACCATCCGCAGGCTCCATCACACGTGGCTTTAAAGCTATAGGTCAGTGACAGATAAATTGACATTATGTGCTCATGCTGTGTCACACACACACACACGCACACACATACATTTCAGTTACTTGTTCATATGTTTTTTTTTTCTTGCAAATGCTAAGAATGATATTTGGACAGCATTCTTTCGACAGATGCTTGGTTGTCCTTGTTTCTTTGAAGCACTTAATTGTTTTGTTTGCACTCTACTTATGTAACTATTTACTCGGCAGTTTGTTGACTAGGCCTCATTGTCTCACTGGATAAGAGCATCTGCTAAATTGTAAATTGTGCATGAGTCTGTTGTTGCCTCGACACACAGACGTAGCGCATGAAGACAAATGACAGTTGTATTAAAGATACGAGTGGCGAGTGGAACCAGTCATGTGACTGGATTTATGCTGTTCACAGGTTGAGAGGGAGTGTGCATGTGTGTGGCCATGTGACAGGGCATGAGAGAGAGAGAGAGAGAGAGAGAGAGAGAGAGAGAGAGAGAGAGAGAGAGAGAGAGAGAGAGAGAGAGAGAGAGAGAGAGAGAGAGTTAAAAGCTGTTCCAAATACTGTACATCCTGTGCCCCAGTATGGATTAGGTGTATAGATTATTGAGGAGCAAACATTAAATGTGCAGAGGTTCATTTTAAATGGAAAGCAGTGGCTCATCATTTCATAATGGATAGCGATGTACTCATTTAGTGGCTAATGCTGTAGATACAGGCTAGCCCATGCTGTGTGCAAAGGCAGGATGAATCCTCAGCTAACAGCACTGAGGGGTATGTAACCTTGAACGCTGGCTTTGATGTGTCACTACGGTCAAATCTCTCTCTCTCTCTCTCTCTCTCTCTCTCTCTCTCTCTCTCTCTCTCTCTCTCTCTCTCTCTCTCTCTCTCTCTCTCTCTCTCTCTCTCTCTCTCTCTCTCTCTCTCTCTCTCTCTCTCTCTCTCTCTCTCTCTCTCTCTCTCTCTCTCTCTCTCTCTCTCTCTCTCTCCCTCATTTTCCCCTTCTCTCTCCCTACCTCTATCTCTCTGTCCGCTGCCACTGTATGGACCTAATAAATAGTCATCTTTCATCTTGCGTGAGCAGCTCTGCTTGATGAAGGCTTTGGTGCAGACAGGGCCATTGAACAGCAAAAGCTCTTTGCTCTCTCGTCATTCTGTCAGAGACGGATAGCGGCCGTCCAAACATCCATTTACTGATAGAGGCATACACGTATGAAGTGACTGCTAGTACCGTGGTCCTCGTGCAATGGCAAATTAAGCTCACTTTGTTTGACTTCTTGTTTGTGCCATCAAAGTAAGTCTTCATCACTCATCTAATTTTAACTCGCAGCAACAGCCTGCAGCAGCTTCATGAGGTACAGCAGATGGAAGAGATGTGCTCAATTCCCCCTGTGGCCGTATTGATTAAATGCAGCTCGAGCAGGGAGAGAAATGCAGAAGTGCTCCATAGAAGTCTGAGTTATAACTGTCCCAAAGGGCAGTTATATTTAAATGCACAGATGCAATGAATAAAATGCACAGCATGCACATGTTGCTGAACTGGTTAGATGGAACCTTTACAGCAGGCGGAGGCATGATGCAGTAAAATATAAGATATCTAGAGTCATTTAAATGTACACAACTACAGCTACTGGGTGACTATGGAGGTAGAGCGGCCGTCTTGAAATGGGAATGTTCCCAGTTCAATCCCCAGTTCCTCCTGGCTTTGTGTCAAAGTATCTTTGAGCAACACTGAACCCCTAACTGCTCCCGATGCACAGGTTGGTGCCTTGCAGAGAAGAAAGACACTATAGAAATGCAGACCATTTACCATTTATATTGTCTAGAACTACTTAAAATTGTACTGACTCAGTTTTTGATATTTCAATTATTTGTGAAAGGCATCTATCAAATAATTTGTCAAGCTAAATGTAATAAAAATATAAATTGAAAAACATTTGGAAGCATAGTCACAGTATTCAACTCTTCAAACTTGGTTTATCTACAGTATATTAGCGGTAAAGTGAGATGGAGTCTATATAGTGTTTAACCACATAAACCCAGAACTCCCCAGGGGCCTATCCTTTTTCCCTCTACACCAAATATCTTTGCTGAAATTAGGACATCTACAAGCTCACAACCCATGACGTGAGCTTCTAGATCTCCTATCTTTGCTGAATGTTCGCCTATTATGGCATGCCCAGAATAGGGATGCTAGGGTTCATGTGGGTAAAGCTTAAACACACATTACAAAGCTAATTTAAACCATTATATTGATTTGCAGCTTAAGGTTGTCTTGCATGATGAGTGATAGTTGAGTGGGCTGGGAGCAGTAGATCGCATAAACACACACACACCACACAGGAAGCCTGCACAGTTTAACCAACAGTTTAAATGACCTAACTCTTTTCTTTGTCAGATTGCCACAAGCATCTGCTACAGTACAAAATCAAACAATAATGTGAAAATATTTATCTCATATTTCTCCATGGGTGCCTCAGCCTTGTATTGGGACAGGATAAATATAAGACATAAACAGAGGATGCAGCCTTACGGCGCTATTTCAGAATTTTTAGAACCCTCACTTTAAATATTTGATGTCCTGTCTACGAAAACACAGCGAAAGTATCATAATGTTTACATAATGGCTTATGGCTTCGAAAGCAAACAAGACCGTGGAGCTTGGTAATTGCGCGTCTAAATACCGTACGGGGTGAACACAAGAGCAGAGCGCAGAACATCATACTGAAACACAGTGAAACACACAAGCTATTGTCACTGTCGGGCATAAACCTTATATCTCCATTTCTAATCTTTTTATGTTTTTTCATAAATGAATGCCGTAGTTTATACCTCGTCGCATGACCGTGTCGCGCAAAAGTAGTGAAAATAATGATCTACAAGCTCACTTCGTGTTACAATGTGACGTGTTGTGAGCTTGTAGATCTACTATTTTTGCTGTTTTTGACATACTTGTATAATGAAAAAATTGGGATGCCATGTTGACAGTAGTTACAGTAAGTCTATATACTTTATTAATATTTAGCCATAAAAAGTATTAACAAAAGCTTGTGAATAAAATAATAACTACAGTGGATCTTTTCAATGGATTTTTTCCAATTTCCTGAAAAGTAACGATTTTGGACATACAAGGTTTCCGCCTGGCAGCGACGATACACAATACAAATGCACCCACGCACCGTGCACATAAATAAACACAGCTCCAGTGTGCGGGTATGAATGTGAGTCTTGGTCAATATGTTCAGTTCCCCATTTATAATGCTACCCCTATCCATCTCCATCCATCCATCCATCCATCCATCCATCCATCCATTCATCCAACTATCCCTCCCTCCCTCCATGCTTAGCTCTGTTGGCTTATGCTTGTCAAGGGGTTGGAAATGAGACTAGACCAGACAGAAATAACCGCAAATCAGTTGACACGCTTCACTGCGGCAGCAGGAGCCAAACAAGGGACAGCTTTTGCAGGAATTTTAATGGTTTGTAACTGTCTTGTGTCTTGCTGTCTGTGACCACTGCTCTGAGCCCCAGCTGTGATAATCTAGATGGCAGAATCCAGTAGAGAATGTCATAAAAGGATTGTGAAGATTGCAGTGTAACATAAGGCTTAAGAACACACTGTGCCACTGTGGGAGGTGAGACTGGCTTCATATGATAGGGCTTTATAGAGACATTGAGGATGGAGAGAATGGGGAATTTGCAGGAGGAGGGGAGTCTTTTAGGTTCACGATTAACCATTCAGATTTTACAGATGGAAAACAAATGCTTTGGGCTAAATTGAACCACAGCATATTAGAGCATTAGCTTATTATCCGTAAGTGTTGAGCTTATATTCTACCAATATTATACTGTTTCAACTCTTCTTCTTGACCCCCCTTCCTATTAATCCCCCACATCCAATGAAGATTGTGGAATATGTCATTTCCACAGCACTGTAACACCACATGCACAAATTTACCCGGCAACAACTATAAGCAGCATGTATACTGTACATAAATAGCCGGCCAGACTGCCAGTTAACCACTTATTCAGTCAGTCAGTCAATCTGTCAGTCAGCTGGTTACACAACAAGTCAGTAGTGCATCAGCCTTCAGTCCGTCAGTCAGTCA
The DNA here is from genome assembly GCF_963454915.1 of Gymnoscopelus microlampas. Taxonomy (NCBI): domain Eukaryota; kingdom Metazoa; phylum Chordata; class Actinopteri; order Myctophiformes; family Myctophidae; genus Gymnoscopelus; species Gymnoscopelus microlampas. The sequence goes on from NC_139943.1 coordinate 25,503,558, forward strand.
GTCAGTCAGTCAGTCAGTCAGTCAGTATTCCTAATGAGTCACTTGGTGAATACCTGGTGGTGGTAACTGCCCTCCCTTCGATATGATGTCTAAAAAGGAGAAAGTCACAGGCACATGGCGGGTGGAGGGTTAATAGAATAGAACAGAAAATAATAGAATCTTTTTTAAATGTCTCGATGTAATGGAGGATATAATGCAGCACTAGTTACCTTATAAACATATGATGCTTGTTTTTCTCTGCTGTTGTTGGGATATCATGCAATGCACTATTATGGTCCGGCTGACTATTCTGTATGACATCACACCAGATGGTATAGATCTATGCATTATGGTCTGATGAACCGAACGCCATAAACTGTATTTTAACCTCAATGGTGTTACTTTTGAGTGAACACTCCATTTACAATAAAATATGTAAAAATGTTGTGTTGCCTTGGGTTCTTTTCCAGCACACTGAGCCCTATTTCCTCTTGCCCAACTGGTCTTTACTGTATGCATGATTAGCAGTCACAATGGACATTTGGACAAGAGTGAAAACAAATGGCTCATGCCCACACAGATGGGCTTAGATCTGTCCTGACCTGAACAAAGAACTTCACATGCTAGGCTTAATGTGTGATGTGTAAGACATTCACAACTAGTACTACAGTAGGCTTGGTAAATATGAGTTGAGCTCTAGATCCTGTCAAAGTAACCAATAAGTAGCAATAGTATTAGCATTAAAAGAAAGAAGAAGAAGAAGAAGAAGAAGAAGAAGAAGAAGAAGAAGAAGAAGAAGAACATATCGACGACTGGAGTCATCTTATCAGATTGTTCCTATAGGCTATATTTAAGTGTATTAACAAAGTAGGAGGCATAAGGTTTGATTATCAAACAACCAAACATGACATGGTCCTACCTTGGAGCGGGCTTTGAAGCTCCTGAAGGCGCTGGTTTTGAAGATGACCCGGTTCCGTTTACACAAGATGAAGGCAACCATGGCGATGACCACCAGCAGTAAAACGACAGGAGTGAGCACTGCCATGAGCCACAAGTTGCTTGGGGGCATCTTTACCACCGCTACACACACACACGCGCGCACACACACACACGCACACGCACACACACACACACACACACACACACACACACAGTTAATTGATATGCGTAATTGTTTTGAATCATTACAAAACCATTTAGCCACAAGTGACCCGCAAATGTGTACACAATCACAAAGAGGCAGGCAGAGAACGAATTAGCATACAGTACTGTAAAAACTCACCCTGCTGATACACGTTGTGAGTTTGTAGACCGGCTGTTTACAACGTTTTAATATGTTTGACAAAGTTAAACTATTCTTGAAAACAGGGCTTAATTAATCTCTCTGCACAGCAGGTTTGGATGGAATGTCATATCTTGTTTGCTATCTAGCAGTGCTACTGTAGATTTGAACAGATCACCCACAACATTCTCTTGAAAACAATATTCATATTTCCGCGGTTAAAGCAGATAATGTGCTGACTTTCACCAAATTATTCAAATTACAATATTGAACCAAACATCTATCAAAGATCCTTGCGTTTCTGCATCTGAATGAGCAATTGCATTGCATTTATGAGGACTGCACGAGATTTCCACGCATTATGGAAATTCATGGAGATTTATGTAAAATCCCAAATGCTGTAGAGAATGCCACTGTAAGCCAAGTCCATTACACTTGAGTCTAGCAGGTAAAAACCATTGTATGAATCTGTTTTAACTGTTTAATATGTAAAACATTATTTTAAGCAATCTGTTAATACAAATTAATTAGCACATCTGCAGTAGTTGGAGGTGGTCTCCCTACTAGTTCGACCCATAACCTGCAGGTCCCGCAGGTTGACTTGCAGGCTGGGTAGGTTCGGGTAAGCTTCACTAGAAATTATTACAGTTTCGAGTGGGTAAGTCAACACACAAAAGAATAAATAATGGAACATTGCAGTAGCTCCTGTCTCTCTCTCTTGCTGTCTCCTATTCTCCTGTCGGTCTCTCTCTATCTCCTCCTCTCCTAGAAGTAGCATATCATTTTATTTCATTATATCCTATAATCAACCTGAGCTTGTGTTCAATGTGTTGCTTATGTTATCAAGTTATGAGCTGTGTCTGTCGCTGCCCCTAAACTGTACAACCGTGTCTATCTTTGAGTATGCCATGTAATGTTGTGGGACACGGTATCTACTTTGTCTTTTGATATTTAGACCTTGTAAAATGTTTATTTGGTGAGATTTTCAAAGTGCTTTGCTCTCTTGTGTATTTTATCCCTGTGTAAAAAAAGACATGGTGCTGGACCACAGCGCACAATGTCTGTCGCTGTCCACCGAGCCCAGCAGTGGTGCTAAACCATTCCCCAATCGATGCATGGAGCGACGTGTGCTGTCCTCGGTTTGTTCTGACTATTGCTACAGTATGGACCTACTGTACACACAACCTAAGGCTATAATTTTGTAATGGTTCACTGTTAAGATGGGAAGGATGTCTGTGAGGATGGGCCATCAGTTACACATTGGTTTTGGTTGGACAACTATGGAGAAAAGACTCTGGCAGGGAATCTGTTCAGAGATTATATTTGAATTTCCAAGGCAGGGAGGTTACAACCGTGAAAGTGTGTGTGGTTCTTTGTCGTTTTGAGTCGTGAGGCACTCACTATGGGGAAACAGCGCCATCTGGCGATGCAACAGAGCTACACAATACGCTCCCGGGGCCCATTTCATTGGGCTAGAGGGTATGTCACGTAACCGGCCGTCCCTTCCCCTTTCCGGAAGGACATATAAGGGCTGGTCGTGACGTAGTACTTCCTCTTCAGTTCCTCTGTTCGCAGATGTTACAAGGCTACACGCTTGTTAAAAACTGAATTCTACATTTATTCGACAATTACTACACTTCAGGACCCAAAGTGAGAAACCAGCTTTAGCCCTAAAAGCGGAGACTAGGATAAGTCACCCACGGGTTTTCTCGCTCGACTAAACTCCAGGAAACTAACTTTATTCTACCTCGTGGTGAGCCGGTGTTAGCCCTTAGCTGCCTCTGAGCCTAGCCGCTAGCTGTTACTAGCTTCGGCTACCTCCACAGCGCTAACCCCCTTTCCCGCTGAGAAACTAACTTTATTCTACCTCGTGGTGAGCCGGTGTTAGCCCTTAGCTGCCTCTGAGCCTAGTCGCTAGCTGTTACTAGCTTCGGCTACCTCCGCAGCGCTAACCCCCTTTCCCGCTGAGCTAACTCCCCGAACAGAGCTGTTAGCCTAGCTTTTTGTGAGCCGACGTTAGCTTAAAGCTGTTCTTAGCCTAGCCGCTAACTTACTAGCTTAGCTGTTTGGCTACTTCCACAGCGCTAACCCCCTATCCGTTGAGCTAACTCCCCGAATAGAGCTGTTAGCCTAGCTTTTTGTCGCTCTTTTCCACGATACTCGAACTGTGTTGCTTGTCTCGTCCGGCTCCCGGTGAGGCTGCTTCGTCACAGATACGGCCTGTGCCGGTAGTTTTAGTGGACACCAGCGGCTCTCGCTCTGTCCCCCCGAAACTAGCGGAGACTAGGATAAGTCACCCACGGGTTTTCTCGCTCGACTAAACTCCAGGAAACTAACTTTATTCTACCTCGTGGTGAGCCGGTGTTAGCCCTTAGCTGCCTCTGAGCCTAGCCGCTAGCTGTTACTAGCTTCGGCTACCTCCACAGCGCTAACCCCCTTTCCCGCTGAGCTAACTCCCCGAACAGAGCTGTTAGCCTAGCTTTTTGTGAGCCGACGTTAGCTTAAAGCTGTTCTTAGCCTAGCCGCTAACTTACTAGCTTAGCTGTTTGGCTACTTCCACAGCGCTAACCCCCTATCCGTTGAGCTAACTCCCCGAATAGAGCTGTTAGCCTAGCTTTTTGTCGCTCTTTTCCACGATACTCGAACTGTGTTGCTTGTCTCGTCCGGCTCCCGGTGAGGCTGCTTCGTCACAGATACGGCCTGTGCCGGTAGTTTTAGTGGACACCAGCGGCTCTCGCTCTGTCCCCCCGAAACCCTCCCGCGATACTCGAACTGTGTTGCTTGTCTCGCCCGGCTCTCGGTGAGGCTGCTTCGTCACAGATACGGCCTGGCTTTAACCAGCTTAACTGTTTCGGCTACAGCCGCAGCTGCTTCTTTCACCACGCGATGGCTCGCTACGATCAGGCCAGGGCCTGTACGGGGAACGCCGAAGGTGCTAGCGGTGCTCGCCCAGCACCACCGCGACACTCCCGCCTCCCTACCCCAACTCCAGCTGCCACGAGCGGTGGCCCGCGGTAGGCTAGCCCGACCCCCTTCGTGAGCGGAGTACGCGACGTTGACCGCCCTGTTCCTCCCAGTGTCTACAGAGCAGAAGCAGGGTAGTTTTTTTTGCACATTCTGTGAGGTCAGTACAAAATATAATGCCTGTTTTTTGTGCCAATAAAATTTGTTACAAAGAACCAAACCTTTGCATTATTCAAACCATGTCGACATGAGTCCACAATGCTAGGAAAATGGTCGGTGCTCGTCCTCCTACACTGTCGGATACAACATGTTATGCATATCAACGTCAGTATATTGTGGTACTTAATGCTTATCACTGTGCCAATATGTCTGTCACATATTGCATTTCCAAATACGGCTGGGATACGATATAATGCCTTAATGTCAATATATTGTTTTTATTGCCTGTTTTTGTGCTATTATGGTTGTTCTTTCACCACACCCTGCATGGTTCAGACACTATCTGAAATAAACCCATAGTGATTGGACGGAACCGGTTTCTCGGCCTTCCAAACACTGACGGGATACGAAGTATAATGCGTTTATCCATTATTTTTATATAATGTTCGCCATTATGCCAATGTGTTTGCTACACTGAATTGACTAACTCTGAACTAAGCCCTTAATGATTGGACGGAACCGGTTTCTCGGCCTTCCAAACACTGACGGGATACGAAGTATAATGCGTTTCTCCATTATTTTTATATAATGTTCGCCATTATGCCAATGTGTTTGCTACACTGAATTGAATAACTCCAGTGCAGATGGGAAAACCAGTCTCCAGCCTCCACAGCCAAACAGAGGAGCATGTCGCACTTACTGTAAGATCTGTGAAGAAATACCCTGTGATTGTGGTTTTACATGCGTTGAAAAGTACAAAACCTTGTCTTTTTCCAACTCCGCCTGTGTGCCAGGGAGAACGAGGACCGTTCTCGATGGTCTGCCTTTGGGCCCACAGTATCCGAAAAACCCCTCGTCGGTTTTTCAGATACGTGTGGGACAAGCAATCTGACCCCCCCCCATGAGCCCACAGTATTTGGTAAAGCCGGTTCTCGTTTTTCCAAATACGTGTGGGACAGAAACACTGCATGTACTGACTCCATTGAAGGTAACAATAAAACCAGTTGTAAAATCAATTGTAAGAACGGTACCACCCCTGTCCGCCAGAGGGCGCCTTTGCACCTTGGCACAGGCGTCACGCCCGTTTTTACAACCGATTCCACCATCTTGGAGAGGGCGCCAAAACGCTTCTGCATCACAGGGCCCTCTCAAGATGGCCGAACGGAAGGTAAACAAGTTACATACTTCCGTGTCCGACCGGAGACGGACGTCGAGCGTCCCCCACCGGATGTTGACGTCGGGGAGGTACCGCGTACTGTCTCACGTGACCTCCCCGAATCCAACTGTTTCCTTTTCCGACCGGAGACGGACAAGGGGCTTCTCCGACCGGATACCAATGTTGGGGAGGCACCGCGTGCGGGGTCACGTGACTTTCCCGAATCCTTCTGTCAATCAGGTAACACCCGTACTGCCTCTATCGAGCGTCACACGTTTGGCAACGCCAGAGCGTGCGAGCGCGTCACTGGTCTCCATGACAACGGGCAGACAGCCGGTGGAGCGAGCCTCAACCCACTAGCTCGCTGTCTAGCGAAATGGAAAGCTTGCGACCCGTCTCATTGGGTGCTGCGCACCATACAGAAGGGTTACAAGTTACAGTTTTGCATGAAACCCCCGATGTCAGACAAAGTGATTTTCTCCAGCGCGACGGGCGCAGCGGCAGTTACGTTACGAGAGGAGGTTCTCTCTCTCCTAAACAATGGCGCAATAGGAGAGTTCTCCCCAGATCGGAAACGCCTGGGTTTTTACTCAAAGTTTTTCCTGGTTCAGAAAAAGGGGGGGGGGTGTACGTCCCATACTGGACCTGAGAGGTCTCAATAAAATTCTAACGAAATTCAATTTTCGCATGCTGACGAACGCAGCGTTACTACGCACGGTGCGTCAGGGCGACGGATGGACCAGCATAGACTTAAAGGATGCGTGTTTCCACGTTCCCGTCTACCCGGTGCACAGGAAATTTCTGCTGTTGTTCTCACCTAGCGGCTACCTAGCCTCGCTTACGACAACACTGTGTTGCTTAATGCAGCAGGTACGTCAGTGTTACACTGGTTTTCTGTACTGGTCAGGCTCAGTACAGCAGTAACACACTGTGGTTGTACCGGTCAGCTCCCCTGGACAACAACGTGATTTTCCACGTACCTTTACATGCCTCCTATGTCAGACACAGGATGTTCCTCTCATGCGGAGAGGTAATGCAGCCATGTCTCTGAGAGAGAGGGACTCTCTCTACTGAGCAAGGGCATCTTCAGAAAACCGTCTACGAATTGGAACCTAGAGGTTACTTAGGTAACCCCGTTTTTTTCCCCAGTTTTTGGTACAACTGGTTTTCGTGTGTTTTCTGGCCAAAGAAGGAGGGGGGAGGCTATGTGATCCTTTCTGGATGAAGGGGTCTCATCAAGTCTCTTACAAAATTCAGGTTTCGTATGCTGATGACCGTGGCGCTCCTGCGCACGTTCGGTCAGGGGGACAGGTGGACCAACGTAGCCCTGAGGCGCGATTACTGTCGGTTTTTCACTGTCGGTTTCTAGAAGGAGCGTTTTGGTTCCGTCCCAGCAGTCCTCCCTTATAGGGTTCTCACTGGACTCGACCACGCTCGCAGCACGTCTGTCTCAGGAGTGGTTAGACGGCTTCCTGTCCTGTGTGAGGCCTTTCCACGTAGGAAAGACAGTCACTTACAGGCTGTGCGTGCAGGTGGCGGGTCTCATGACTTCAGCCATACACCTGACCTGCCTAAGTAGGCTATTTTGGGACCTTTCAGAGGTGGATGCGGGCTCTCAGGATCCCACCTACCGTGGACCCTCGACAAGGTCTGGTGTCTCCACTTGCGTGGATTCACTTAGGCTGTGCTCATGCGCACCCTTTCTGTCAGAAGGCGTCAGGGGAGGCGCTGTGATCTCACGGACGGCTGTCACGACGGACGCCAGCCTGATTTGGACCAGGTTCGATCGACCACAGGTCAATTTGTTTGCCTCAACAGAGAACGCGAAGTGCTCTCGCTTTTTCTCGGTGAAGGCAGCGGACTTTTCGTTGGGACTGGACGCGTTGGCTCACAGCTGGCCGAGGGAACTGCTTTATGCATTCCTGCCGCTGGAGTTGTTCCGCCCGACGTTGGAAAAGGTCAGGCCCCAGGGCCTGACTGTACTGCCAGTTGCTCCAGGTTGGGGCGTGTGGGGATCGGAGATAACTTCTCTGCTCCACGCCGAACCCGGGTCCCTTCCTCCGATCGCGGACCTGCTGACGCAGGTGGGGACCGAGATCAACCACCCCAGCCCCTGGGACCTAGATCTGTGGCTCTGGCCTGTGTGAGGGCCAACCTAGATTTGTGTGGTCTGCCCCCTGACGTGGTGGTTACCATCCAGAGGGCGAGGGCCGTTTTCTACTAGGGCTGCCTATGACGTCAAATGGAATATTTTCGTGTCAGGGTGCCAGGGGCAGTCACCAGTGGTGGTGGCTTTTCGGGCCCCGGTACGCGGCTTCCTTTTTCTCTTGCAGAGCAAGCTGAATCAGGGTTTGACCTTCTCGACGGTCATGGTGTACTTGGATGCCATCTCCGTCTGCCACGAAGGTTTTCGAAGGCGGGACGGTTGGCGATCGTCACCTGGTACGGCGGTTCTTGGGCGGGGCCAGACGGACCAGGCCGGGTAACAGGCCTCTGTTTCCGGCTTGGAATCTGGCGGTGGTGCTGAATGCACTCTGCCTTCCCCCCGTTTGAACGTCTCGAGACTGGGAGCCTCATGGTGTTGAGTCTGAAAACAGTCTTTTTGGTGACCCTGGCTATGGCCAAGAGGGTCGGTGACCTGCATGCACTCCCGGTGAGTTCGGAGTGCTTGAGGTGCTCTGGGGATAGCAGACGGGTTCTGCTGACGCCAAACTTGGCGTTCGTTACCAAGACCGGGGGGGTTGCACCGGCTCCGGTAGGATTGGTTGCGTTTCATCCACCTCCTTTCGCTTCGGCGGTGGATGAGTGGTCACTTTGTTTCTGTCCAGTGAGGGCTTTGAGGCTCTACTGTCAGGTGACGGCGCCTGGTAGGTCGTAAACATGATTGTTTGTCACCTACGGCTGGGGTGACCAGCGGAAAGCGATGGCCAAGCCAACGCTTTCCAGGTGGATAGTTGAGGCCGTAAGGCTCGCCTATACTAGTAGTGGGGCCCCAGTACCTGTTGGATTGGGGGCGCACTCGACTAGGGGATTGGCTGCTTCCTGGGCCCTCTCTAGAGAGGTTTTCGGTCCAGGAGATTTGCAGGGCTGCTGACTGGTCGTCTCCTTCGACCTTTGCAGCTTTCTACAGCCTGGACATGGCGGCTTCCTCGGTGACGCACGCAGTCCTTGGCGTGGCAGCCTCATCTACTTGAGGTGCCTTTCTCCCCCTGATGTGATCCCGTGGGGCTAACAATCTGTTGGGTCCTAGGGGGCAGGGGGGCCCTGTTCCCTTACTAGGAGGTTAGTAGGTGACGAGCCTTGTCTTCTATTAGCTGAATGGGGAAGACTTCGGTCTGTCGGGGTTTTCGTTTATCTCATCCCTTGTGCCGTGTCCAGGCCCGGTGGGCCTGGGCGTCCCTGAAGCGGGGGCCCGCCGTGTGCGGGTCCCTGAGCCAGTAGGGGACGTGCGGTTTTTTTCTGGGGATACAATGTTTTTAACGCTTCCGGGGGGTTTATAGATCCCATAGTGAGTGCCTCACGACTCAAAACGACAAAGAACTAGAGGTTACGTAGGTAACCCCGGTTCTTTTAGTTTAGGAGTGAGGCACTCACCAAACACCCCTTTGTTTCGCCACTGCGAACAGAGGACCTGTGGTAAGAGGAAGTACTACGTCACGACCAGCCCTTATATGTCCTTCCGGAAAGGGGAAGGGACGGCCGGTTACGTGACATACCCTCTAGCCCAATGAAATGGGCCCCGGGAGCGTATTGTGTAGCTCTGTTGCATCGCCAGATGGCGCTGTTTCCCCATAGTGAGTGCCTCACTCCTAAACTAAAAGAACCGGGGTTACCTACGTAACCTCTAGTTTCTGGTACACTCTCGCACACAACTGAACTGTCTACAGTATTACCGTTCTGAATCTGGTGCTTGTGGCGTGTCTATGACCTTCACCTAGGATGGACAGTGTTGATGATAATGGGGCTTACATAACCGGACACAGTCGATCACCAAGTGGTTCTGAATCAGACTGCAATGGTCCAGGAGACCGTGCTGTGATGGGAATACATAATGTACTAAAGGCAGGTGTGTCTGTGTGTGTGTGTGTGTGTGTGTGTGTGTGTGTGTGTGTGTGTGTGTGTGTGTGTGTGTGTGTGTGTGTGTGTGTGTGTGTGTGTGTGTGTGTGTGTGTGTGTGTGTGTGTGTGTGTGTGTGTGTGTGTGCGTGTGTGTGTGTGCGTGTGTGCGTGCGTGTGCGCCCTCAGGTCTTAATGGGTTAAACATGTCACATCTGTGAGACAGTAAAGCCTGATTTATACTCTGTTGCGTGGCCGGTGTTGCTCGCAGAAAATAGACAATTCTACTTGTATATCGGCTATTTTCGGCATACGGTGAAGTAAAAATCCTGCATTAGCTTACGTTCAGCTTGCACTTGTACAAAATAGCCCAGTGTCAGTGCCATGGTCTGTGAGTCCAGAGTACTCAGGGTCTTGGCTGCTGTGGTGCCAGTGATGGGCGATCCGTTCAGCTGGGCGTAGTAGGTCATCTCTGCTGGGTTCTTGGGGCCGGGCAGCCGCCGCATGCCCACCATCTAGAGGACAAGGGGTAGGACAGTAGCATAATAAAATAGGCACCTCTCTTGTTCTTTTATATCCCTGCAGTAATTGATGTACTGTATGAGCCCTGATATATCTACAATGTAGATATATCAGATATATATGTATATGTATATGTAGATATATATATGTAGATTCTACAGGGTCTACTTGGTTACTTTAATCCAATTATTCTCGACCTTTTCCTTTCAAGGAATCCCCAGTTTTATATGCAATAGGCAACAAACAGACCCCCATTTCGACATGATTGTTTTTAATCTCAGGGACCCAATTTAAATTCCTCAGTGTTAATTGTAACTCTTGAAAGTTCACAAGTGGTTCATTTGGTTACATTCGGAGTTACAGACCTAACGGTTCCCAATTGGTTCCCAGCGATCAACCATTTCGCTGGAACCCCCTCAAGGCCCAGTGGGGACCATGGGCCCCACGTTGAGAAGCACTGCTTTAATCATCATGAACCAACCACTACAAGAGAAGACAATTCAGCATAAAGATGACTCAACCGAAATCTCAATTTCCTGTCATCGTATATCAAACTGAATTATTTTTTTTCTTCTTGAGTGAGACATCACACGGTTTAATCAAGTCTGGCGATTGGATTTAGTCATAAAACAGGATGATGTGTGTATTAAGTGCCTGGAGGGTCTCTCCCACACCAGCCCCCTGTCTGTTTGTCTGTCTCTCCCCCTCTCCCCCTCTCTCTTTCTCCAGACATAAAACTGGCCATCTGTGACTTGCTATGAAACCCTGAGAACATGATGGGAAGAAGAAAAAAAACGCCAGTTGGAGTCAGTCGTTGGTTTCACTTTCACAATAAAGAACTCAGTGAGGCAGCTAAACGCATAGAGTTGGTGATATACAGTAGACACTTATTTTAAATGTATTTTATTTTTGTCCCTCTCACACGCGCAACTACACACACACACACACACACACACACACACACACACACACACACACACACAACTTAAGCCCTATATACTTTGTTGTATGTCAAATAACAGCGGCACTCAAGCTTGTTGATCTGCTATTTTTGATTTGTGCAAATCTTTGAAAATATATTTTTTAAAGCGAACATTTTTAACTCAAATCTTAGCTTCTGGGGATCCCTGGAACAAAATATTTTGAGATGGGCGTCCGCTGCCAAATACAATTATCAATTTGGGGGTCCTTGACATGAAAAAGTTTGAGAACCACTGGTGTGCTGTACCTGGACGGTGTAGCTCCCTACAGTGGTGGCTCTCCTGGACCGTGCGGCCCTAGAGCCCTGCCTCCCAGCCACCAGGAAGAGCTCTGCCAGCCGCTGCTCCATCAGGCTGGCAAAACTCTGGTAGTTGGCCTCCAGGGCTGAGCTGTCGACATCCTGGATGACTGTGCGGTCAGACGAGGTAGAGAACAGAGTGTTAGGAGGGAAGGGAGAGGATGAAAGGATACAAGAGTAGGAGACGTGTTTGGAAAGAGTGTGGGATAAGAGCAGATGTGTGCAGGTAGGAAGAGAGATTCAAGATGGCAGGAGGAGATGGAGAGGGATAAAGTTTCTAAGCATCACATTAGAAACATAATTTATAAAACCTTTTAAAAATGTTTAAAAATCTTTTAATGCAGAATTCTTTGTATTTGCTCTGTTGTTTATTACACAGATCTAACATGGGGTGCTCATAAACAAATGAGATGGTCTAAATGTCATGTTATATGACAAGACTTTTTGCACATCCAAAATTGAACGAAGAAATCGAACTTGGTCGTTTGAATTTTTTTTCAAAGACGAATATGCTGGAGAGCAGAGATCAGCCTGTGCAATGCGCTGACTGCGAGCACACGCACACGCACACGCGCACACACACACACACACACACACACACACACACACACACACACACACACACACAATGGGAAACGATTTATTCACAGCCAAGCTTGATGTGATTTGAAGTGATCTCTCGCTCTGCTCCAGTCAGGAAGATGTGAATTATACATCAATAGGTTTTCCAGGGAACAGAGCAGCTATACTCACAAATACAGAGTGGGAGAGACAGTGATGGAGAAGAGAAGAGAAGAGAAGAGAAGAGAAGAGAAGAGAAGAGAAGAGAAGAGAAGAGAAGAGAAGAGAAGAGAAGAGAAGAGAAGAGAAGAGAAGAGAAGAGAAGAGAAGAGAAGAGAAGAGAAGAGAAGAGAAGAGAAGAGAAGAGAAGAGAAGAGAAAATGACAAATAAAATGTGGCACAGAAAGTGACTTCCATTCTGCTGAATTGCAGAACACTGAGCACTGAGTGCCAAGATGTTTAACTAACTGCTGTTTTGTCCAATCAATACAAGCCTTGATTACCCAACAATGCAGGTGTGTGCGTGTGTCTCTACGTGCGCATGTGCCGCATTACAGTACCTGTGATCACCCAGTAGTGCTTGGTTGCTGATGATGTGTTGAGATTATGGTATTCCAGGGCTGAAGACAGACAGGAAGAGGGGGAGAGGGGGAGAGAGAGAGAGAGAGAGAGAGAGAGAGAGAGAGAGAGAGAGAGAGAGAGAGAGAGAGAGAGAGAGAGAGAGAGAGAGAGATTAAAAAATGCAGAGAGGAGAGCAGTAACAGATTTGTCCATTTGTTATATTACGCTGGCAGATTCCATTGTCAACCTTGTCTGCTTGTTTGGCACCTCACTGTCTAGTGCCTTTGTCCATCTACACCACCTTCCCCTAAGCCTTTTTGTCTGTTGCCCCCCCTTTTTTTAGACTGTTTGTCTTCCTCTTTCTCCGTATGTCAACCTGTCTACAGTACCTGTCACCCTATTCGCCATCTCTCCAAAAATATCTGTTGTTCCTAAATGCCGTTCTCTCTCTGCCTGTATTCCTTTCCTCCAATCTCTCGCGGTGCCAAACCTCCCTGTTCATCTGTGTGTCCATCCGCCTGTCTCACTTTCTCTCCTGTCTTCCCTCATTTGAAGTAATACCTGTTTTACCATCTGCCTCTGCATTTATCCTCCAACCTGGCTATCAGCCCAGTTGTTGTAAGTAAAAAAGGTAAGTAATGACATTGCAGTAGTTGTTGTTATGCATGGTATTATCTGGGTAGATCAAGGGGGGTTCCCAAACGTTTCCACCAAAAAGCATCTGTCTGTGGCCCCCCCAAAAATTGTTTTAAAAATGTTTTAAAGTTCAAAGTGGTTAAACTGGAACAACAATTGTATGAATTCTGAATTCCTCAAGGTTGGGTATATCACTCAGGAAAGGAAGGAGGTGTGACACTGTCATGCTTATATAAAACAAGACAGGGTCTAATAATTACAGTCGTAATGATGTTGACATCATATTGATCAGGGACAAAAATGTATTGACAGCGGGAGGTGGATTTGAGATTATGAACAAAATATTCCAAGTTATACAATAATTGCAACGTAATTATAGTAACCTAGTATTTGCCATATGTTATGTCTACTGTACAACATGTAGGCAATTATACAATTAAGTGGGTGCTTCTGTGCAAACATTAAGCTTATAATAAACAGCCAGACTATGAGAGGAGCGGATGAAGGGAAAAACCTCAGGCTGTCATATATGTTGCTACATTGGCCATTGGGTATACTCACTTCTAATGTGCACACCAATTAGTGTCATAAATACAAATTTTTCAAAAATCTAAGTTTCGTATCCTCTCTCTTCTCTTGTCTCTGCCTACACGCACGTACGCACGCACGCACGCACGCACGCACGCACGCACGCACACACACACACACACACACACACACACACACACACACACACACACACACACACACACACACACACACACACACACACACACACACACACACACACACACACACACACACACGCGCGCGCGTCCATGCGTGCGTGTTCAATCTAAGCCTATTATATGTACATGTATATGTGTATAGTATGATGTGGGTTAATGTACAGGTATGCGATTGTCTGCATAGCACATGCACTGTATAGTGAAGGAAATCAGTATTTTCTGGAGAAGCTTTCAAACTAGTATGTGCATCAGTAGGCCTAATAAATCAGGTAATAAAACAAAAAAAAATCTGAATCTGCATGCAGAATCACAGATTCATAAACAATGCACAAGACATGCATGTTTAGCTATTCTCTTGTTGGCAGACTACTAAAGTTGTAGGTAAGTCATCAGAATTTGTTAATTATGTCGGGATTTCTTGGAAGGAAACAGTTGTTGCTCACAGAAACAAGGGTCTTGGATGACAACAAAGACAGGCAAGATAGTGCGAGATGGGATGTTTACCCCCTTTGGGTGTTGGCAGCACACATAGATGCTTATCTGAACCATCCCAGCTAAAATTAGTTAATTCAGAGGACATGGACCGTGGACTGTGGACTGCCCAAGGCGCAATTCAGCTGATAGATGTACAGCTGTTTTCCACTCTGAAATTTCACAGATGGCATCTCATGAAGTAGAAACGGTGCTGTTTTAGCTCATGTGATAAAATGCAGGCCTGTGACCTCAGTTTCTCAAGTCGTATACTGTAAATCTATGAATATACACAAACTAGAACGGGGCATTCCGTTGAGTACATGTCTGTGCCAGGCTGGGTTGTCTATCCAGGACTGTGTAAGTCATAAATGGCTTACACAGTCCTGGCCATCAGGACCCGAGGGAAGATGTGGGGAAATAGTATTTCTGCAGCATATGGTTCAACTTTTCCCATTCGTGGCGCATCCTACGGGCATAACTGAAAGTGCTTTTGGAGGGGCTGTCTATAGAGGTTCCTCAACATGTCATTACAATTTAGGGTGATTGGATGTTTCCTCTATCTATGATATATATATATATTTTTTTAAAAGAGCCAATTACAGGCAAATAAGGATGGAATATTGAAAACCTGTTTGACGACCATTGTCATATGAGTCCCGAGATCATGCGTGCCTAATTTGGTGGGGAAAAAAACTAATCAAACAGCGAAGTTTAGTCGCTGTATGTGGCACCCCTAATGGGAACTCTCCAAACATTTGGCTCTGTGCTGTTTAGAGGCCCCTCAATATCTGATACCAGCACAGTGGCCTTGTGGTTAGAGTGTCTACCCTGAGATTGGGAGGATGGGGTTCAGTTCTATGGTCTGGAGCCAGGGTAGTGCAGTTCCCCAGCCATGTCATACCAAAGAAAAAATGGAACCCAATGCCTCCTTGCTTGGCACTCAGCATCAAGGGCTGGATTGGGGGTAAGTCCCTGCCGGTGTACTTGTACATCATGGCTGGGGGATGTACTTGTACATCAAGGTAAAAAGTTTAGCTCAAGGGCCAATCCAAAAAGTATAACCGACTGTACTGTTTATGGCAGAGAAAAAAAGAGAAAGCAAACAGTTGTGCTTTGCTGTCTACAGTTCACCATGCAGCATCCACAATATTTGTACACAGAGATCAGCTTGATGTCAGATATATCCTGGAGGCAGCAAAATACTCTGAAAGCCTTCTGTAGGTTACACAACATAGTATCATGATTTCTCCTTTTGTGAAGCAGGTCAAAGATAAAGTACACTATGTCATGAATCCTGCATTGCCATGCCGTGTTCTCAACACGTCTCAACAATCAATGCTGCATAGTGCATACACATTCCTCTAACATGGTCTCCAGAACCACAGCTGTTACCTAAAAAAGACCCAATTAAAATGAATAGAAGATGCTATTCAGTCCTTTGGCAGTCCATTTCTGCCATAGTGCAGGCCATTTCATTTTTGTTCAGTGGCAGAAATAGGATTCCATACAATAGCGTGTATCAGGCAGACATGTGTCTATAGAAGCTATTGAGGAAGAAAATAATGTGCTACATTGAAAGAAAATGCTTTTTCAGATTTAATATCATCGGTATGCACTGGTCCTCTTTCCTGGGCCTCAGGGGGAGGGATTGGAGAGTGGTGGTGTGAAGCAGACCGTATCCTTGTGTGCCAAATAATATTCTTTGGCAGTTTTGCTTTATTAGATAGTATAGTCGACAGACAGGAAAGGTTGAGAAAGGGGGAAAATCCATAGGTCTGCAACTGGAATTGAACCAGGGATGTTGAGTTGTAGTGGACACAGTCCAGTCACCTAGTGGTACACCCCTTATTCAAAATGTTAAGCAACAGGGGTAGCCCTGGAGCTATTAGTAAGGAAAAGAACAATGGCCCTTTATAATCATCTTACACATACATTTGACTTAAACCAACTACTTAAATAGACTAATTCTCGGCCTGGGGCCCATGACCCACCTATTTTCAACACATTTTGCTAGTCTAGGATGGCTCAGGGTAGAAGACAGGGTTGAGCAATTAAAAATAGGTTTGGTTTTCAAGATAGTCAATACCCTCATATCTGACTAACTACCTCAAAAAAGTGAGCGACACCCACACCCATAATAGAGGGAGCGACAACAACGATCTGGTACCAACCACCTATAGAACAAACATGGGTAAATTATCTTTCTACTGCACTACCACCAAAGTGTGGAATGCCCTGACACCATCCCTTAAAAATGTGGATCACTGGCAAAACAGGCCTGAATTCCATCTTTCAGGAGGCCAAAGGGGAGGTAAATCTCACTTCTCCCATAGAAAGGTGATGGCATTCACTGCCTACACCCCCCCCCCCCCCCCCCCCCCCTCTACATATAGTGTTTTATATTTGTTGACAATATTGTATTTTGGTGTACATAGGACCACAATGGGAAATGCCCTGAAAGTATGACACAGATTTTTCTATTTACATCACGTTTTGAGTAGAGGCGTTAATCAAATCAGAACATCAGATAGATTATTATCGCTACGTTAGTTATTGCACTTCAATATTAAAGTAGACGTTGGAACTTATTCAGCTGGGCTTCATTTGACTGCTCGGGGGCAGAATAATCATCATCAAAGGATAATGTGTGGCTAAGCTCCTGTGCTCCATAACAACAAGTACAACTGTTCAAGTAGCCAGCATTGTCTAAAACTCTGACTCTTTCGTCAGGAACGGATGCTCAAACAGAAAGTAGGACCCAAAACAAAAGCAGGAACTCAAAAACCCGGAAAACCAAACTCAGGATACACACACACACACACACACACACACACACACACACACACACACACACACACACACACACACACACACACACACACACACACACACACACACACACACACACACACACACACACAACTACAATAACACCAGAAAACTAACATAACCGTCCTCAAAATCAACCAAAGTGAAGAGAACAGCAACAGAACACACTTGGACAGATCAGTCCCTTGAGCTTGTTAGCCAACTCGGCTCAGCTGGCACCCAGGGCAGAGGGAGGGGGGTGGGGAGAGTGGCAGCGGGGAATCAGGAGAGAGGCCAAACATTTTGTGCACTCAATAAAAAAGAAAAAGAAAGTCTTTTCTAAAGACCTATGTTGTTACTTGTGACCATTGTACAAACTCTAGTAATGGCATTATGGAAATTATTGGAAAATTGCTGTGTTGCCATGGCAAAATTCTGGATTTTTAAGTGACAATTAACAGTGAATTTAAGTACTTTCCGGCTTGTCTTATGCATCGTCTGCAAATTATGCAAATCATGAAGTCCTCATGTTCATTAATTCACTCATATCATTTGTTATTTGAACTTAACGATTAATGATGCTGTCAGTGATTTCCTCTGAGGAGGCAGCAGTGACACAGCTTGAGCACATATGTACAGTATTGTACACTACAACATCCTGAGTGTTTATTTAACTCTGGGAGTTCAAATGGACCGTTATGAGTCAATTCATACACTCACAGGGGAAAATTCAGTGTATGGCTTTTGCAATAAAACTCAAGATTTTGCAGTGTAGAACAGTATGTACTCTGTGGGCTAGAAAGAGGAAGAGGATAGATTGTGTTTAAACTGTATTGTACCAAAGGGTGAGGTAAATGATCACTTCTCCCGTGCTGTTTGCATTTTCTGTCTAATAAGATATTCAATCAATCAATGAATAGTATGACTGTAACAAAATAAACAACCTGTGAGGTTGGATCCAAGGTTGGTGTTTTACTATAAATAGTTACAGTACTACCAACCAACTCCGACAAATGCTCTATCCGTTCTGAATCTAGTCTCATCATAACTCCGAATTAATTTAACTCTATGATAAAAATAGTCTATGTATCTTTCTTCAGAGAAAAAACTAAGAAATCAACATCTGAAAAATTCAAAGTCAACCCAGAGTGCAATGCGGGAGTACTACTTACGCTCAGCGATGAGGAGGGGTGGGTAGAAGAGGAAGTATCCCACCAGCTCAGCAGTCAGCTGGTTGAGGAGGCCACTGGAGATGGTGCCGTTGAGAATTGCATCCTGGTTTCGCACCACGTACACCAGAGATACTGACGGAGAATCAGTCTCCTGGGACACACTCTGGATCTGAGAAACACACACACACACACACACACACACACACACACACCACAGGTAGACGTGCATATGTTTCATGAACACTGGCAGACACATACCGCACATACACGCTTACAGAAATATTCCCTCCCTAAATCTCCCTAAATTGAGGCATTAAATGGTTCCAGATACTGTACAGTGTGACAGGGTTCAATGAACAACGCTTTTTAAGTCTACAGTATAATAAGGCACATTGCACTACAAAATAATGTATCTGAGTCACCATAATAAAAGGGGTAGCATGAGATATGAGGAATTCCAATCACATTCTCCATGAGCATAAATATTTCAGAGGATGAATTATGAATGACCCCTATATCTGTCTGTTGGGCCTGCTGAGACCTAGTTTATGATTATGATGGTATATGCATGTATATCCTGCCGTCATGGGAGCACCTCAACAGTCAGACAGAGGCGGGGGTGGGGGGGGGGGGGGGGGGGGGATAAAGAAAGGGGAGAGGAAGAGAGAGACAGATGAGAGATGATAAGAAAACTGAAAGAGATGACATACATAGCATAGCACACTGGGATATTATGGCATTATATGGGGAGGCTTGATGTCCCCTGAAACAACCAATTTTAGCTTGGCATTAATCATAACATGGTAATTAAAGCAATACATCGCTATAATTCTACACCTAAGCCCTCCTTTATAGCATTTATGGCCACACACACTGCCTAATGTTTGCTTTTTGCCATCAACAATGCAGTACATTTGGCTTTGTCTTTTAATTTTGCAGTAAAAGTCAGATAAATGAAAGTCAAATTACAAAGTTGGTCTGCTTGACAAAGATGCCCTAAATTATTCCATTTATAGCGGTGAATTAGTAATGAAACCAATATTCCCTGTATCGTTTATGTGTTTTTTTCTTGTAGGATGAGACCAGTTTTAATAATTCAGCTACAAACGCAGAAAGGTACATGTACATTCAGTAGAGTGCGTGTAGACTGTCTGCGGCATGTGATGACTATGTTTTGGGGTTGGGCATGTGTAACGGAAGGAGCAGTAGGGGGGAAGGGATATAATAAGGGTAGACAGTATGGAAACAAACATTTGGACCCATCGAAAGGCAAACTCAAAGTCCAGACGTAGCATACACATACACACCAGACTCCACAAGGGTCCGAGCTGACTAAAATGTAGTAGTGGACCTCAACATACATCTGTGCAAAGCTCAATGTGGCCACGTTGTAATGTTCAGGTACCTGTGTTATGCATCATGCATGACTGTTTTACACCAAAATGCACCATTGCAGTTTGTTTTAGTTGTTGTTTTAGTTTTTTTAGTTTTAGTTGACCTGTCTTTAGACTTGGCAAATGTAATGAGCTTTTGCATTTCAACTTGCAATTGCTCAGAAAGTATAGGACCTTACATAGTGATCGTTATACACTTACCTCACCAATAATACCAACATTTCTTCAAAACTAATGTTGGTGTGACCAAAACGCAAGTTTGACGAGTTTGCATTTCAGTCTGGAGCCTTGGCTTGTGTGCTGGCATAGCCTACTGTTTCATGCCTGCAGTGTTGCAGGAAACTGGCTAAAAGTGTAGATGCAAACTGGACTGCACTGTGTTCTGTTGGTTCTGTTGCTGCACGTAAGAGAGATCTCGGCAACGAGATCCCGCCACAACAAAATGCACACTGGACTGACAGCATTGCTCAAGCAGCACGTGAATAAATGATAGGGTATGCTTTATTAAACATTGCAGATTTATCTTGTCGAGAGACAACGATCAAAGGAACAGCAGCAGCATCGTTGATCTAATGAAAAGCAACATAGGACCTCTGTAGACTACTAAAAGAGAATGCTGTCAATTCCAACAACAATTCCAAATTAGTACCAAATCAAGTAAGAACAAAATGCAACAATGTAAGCCTATCCTGATAGTAGGCTTTCTGTTGCACGTCTCTTTGTCTCTTTTCCTGTGTACAATGTGTTTTTAATCCTGTAAAATTTGAAATATCCTCTGGGCTACAGCAGGTTAACAAAATGTGATAAATTAGGCCCACAGGTCGAATATGACATCAAGGCATTTAATAAAAAAATTGGCCAATGTATGCCTATTCTTGCCAAGTATTCGCCTATTATGCAGACATGCAGAGAATAGGGACGCTATAATTCATGTTTAAGTACAACAGCGTTGGTTGTCTTAAGTGGTTCAGGCCGCACCCACCAGCAGTTTTATCCACATTCAGATGACCGACTCTTAATATCTCACGATGGATTCTGCACCACTGCCCTAAACATGTAGTGTTGTTGTTAATAAGATTAAACACCAAAGCACCTGGGAGGAAGTAGACTAAGAAAGGGGAGGAGCCAAACCAAGTTACTGTCTCTACACAAAAAAAGGAGGTGGTGCCCCCAGAGGCAAAAACATGTTTTCCCCTTTCTTTTTACCGAATGCATTCCAAGATTGCCTTACTCTTGACTGCCTCTATTTTGCAGTACCTGTCCAGAACCTTTGAACAGAGACTGGTCAATATAATAAATAGAAATATGGTGTATACAGTCATTGCAGACCACAGTCAGTTGCTACACTAAAAGAGATAATGATGAACACAATGATGAACACATACAGTACCTCAACAGTCAATCTGTTATAGGTTTCCAATACTTTGTCCTGGGCTTCCTCAAAGGCATTCTCCAGCCTCTGCTCCAACATCTGGGCAAAGCTGCAGGAGTAGATGTGGTCTGTCGGACCAACAAACCTCAACACTGGGGGAAAAAAAGAGTGGAAATTAAAAGTAAGCAACAGACAGGAGTGTCAGGGTGGTGTACCTGCTCACCTATTGTAAATTGTGGCTTTGACTTTGTCCCTGCCCTCTTGTAGTCTCACCAATGCACTCTCTCTCTCTACCCGTATCCTTTGCCAAATGGAAATAGCGACCCTGGTTGTTGAGGTGCATTCACATTGAGTGCAACACTATTTTTATTTTTCTATTTAGAGTAGCCAATCATTTTTACCCCCTTCTTTCTCCCCAATTTAGTCATTAGGCTACGCCAATTAATTCCTCCCCCCACACATTTCTGGGTTGTCACTGCTGTTGTATCCCACTCCTCACCTGCCAGTGAGGAGCCCCCACCCAAAGGACGTAGGGCCTTCATCCCACTCCTCCCACCCAACACTCTCCGCTGACAGGTGCCACCCCAGCCCATAGGAGTACGTGCAATGACCATTATCACCCCCCCCGCCCGGCTTCCCTAACCCCAATTGTGTTCGCATAGACACCCGACAAAGTCGGATGCACCACGATGGATTCAAACCCACAACCTCCGTGGTGGTGGGCGCCACCCGAGCACTTACACTATTTTTATTTTGAGTGACAAGATTAAATATTAAGTCAATGATGGGTGGTACATGTTCCTGTAACACACAGACAAGTCATAATTCTCGCACATTGTAACCACATCGGGTGGTCTAGGCTCTAGTCTAGAGGAGAAAAGTTGACTCCATAGAAGAATGAAAAACAGAAAAAAGTATCAAAATCATGGCTCTGAGTTGCAAAAGATTCATTATGCATTACAAATTATTTAGAAATTGGATTTTGGTGAAATTATGGTATGAGACATCAGTCAGACATATGAGTTTGGAGCGGCCATAGCTTAGTGGGTGGAGAGGCCATATGGCAATCAGAATGTCACCAGTTCATCGTGTCATCAGTGCCCATACCCTAGGTGGGGTTGGTCAAAGGGCCTTTCTTTGTGGAGTTTGCATGTTCTCCCCGTGTCCCGAAGGGTAGGTACCCTCACAAAAAAACATGCAGTAATCCTGGTCTCTATACTGCCTCCCCCTGGTCAACCGGGGCGCCTGATGGAGGGGAAAGGAACTGATTGGAATAACGTGTTCCTTCCACGTGCTAAGTCCTACCGGGGAAACTCGCCCCTGTCAGTTGATAAGAAGCGGCCTGCTCACTCCTCATGCATTGAAGGAAGCATGAGCTCAGTTCGGGGCTCTCCCCAGGCTGGCAGAGGGAGAGTAGCGCCCAGGATTACAGTTTAGGCAATTGGCACTGGGTGAAAGAATTGGGTTAAGAAATCGCTGCTCAGTGTCTCTGAGCAAAACCCTAAAGTGCTCCCCATCATCATGACCATCTGAGCAGCCATCAGCTGGGTGAAGCTGAAACAGAATTTCCCCGGCGAGATTAATGGTTTACAAACCCCAAAAAAAGAGTTGAATTCAAGGCTTATGTTTTGAAAGAATAAAATCTCTTCTACTACTGAATGATCAAGTTCAAATCTTTAATAATTCAGTGTTACCACAGAACAATCTGTTAAAGTCTCTCTAGTTAGTTGAACAAAACTAATTATCTTTTTTATTATGGATGAATATAATTTTCCTGTTGACTATTTTAGTTTCAACATTTTGCTGAGTAAAATCTGCCTATCCAATTTGGGGTTTTTATTATTATGTGTGAGCAGTCATGCTGAAATCTGATTCTGAATAACTTTCTTAGGTAATACAAAGGCTGCTTTTAGCTTTACCTTGCTCTGCAGTCTCAGGAGTTAGTTTGGGCGCTTTGGTGTGATTGCTGAGCAAGGAGAGGTGATGAGTATAGGAGGATTTCCATATTTGGTATGTGTTCTTCCATTTCCCTCATCTGTCTCTTTTTTTCTGTCAGCTCTGTCCAAGTAGGTTATATTCTCAAGGTCACTTTGCGTCCATTTCTGTCTCACCCTCTCTGTCACTCTGTGCCCTCAAGGCTGTTTTATACTCGTAAAAACAAGTGACTGTCCACATCATCCGGAATCCATGTATAAAATGAACATAAAACAGCCTTAAGCCATGATAGCCTACTCTTTTTTTTCTCCTTTCTCACTCCCCCTCCATTTTGAATTATGTCATTTGATCCTACACTGTAATCTTTGTGCTGTTCCGTTCTCCAACCTTGCTTTCTCACAGTGACCTTCTGTTATGGCACTGATTGATTTAATCTGACTGGATTGGAAACGGATATCAAAAATAATAGCATACAATTCAATACAGGAGAATGGATTAAGCATGTTGACCCCAGATGTCTTCACCTGTCTTGAGCTGCAGATGCACGCTTGGGACAGGCATCCAGGTTGCCACGGGAACCAGCACAGCTCTTACCAATGGCGTGTGCTGCCTGATGTCTGAAAGCAGCTTGTCAAAGCCATACACGTTAAGGGCCTCAACCACGATGGAGGAGATGTACACCGTTTTACCACTTGCCACATAGTATCCCAGTGTCACGTTATAGGGACTGCATTCGTCTCGCTCCACCTATAAGAGAGAGAGAGAGAGAGAGAGAGAGAGAGAGAGAGAGAGAGAGAGAGAGAGAGAGAGAGAGAGAGAGAGAGAGAGAGAGAGAGAGAGAGAGAGAGAGAGAGAGAGAGAGGAGGGGAGGAAGAGAGATAGATAGAGATTAGATAAAGGCAAAAAGACAAGAGTAGTTGTCTGTAATGTTCACTGTACTAATGTATAAAGCTGGAGACGAAGCATGATGATCAAAATTAGTTTGAAAGCATTTCAGTTCTCTCTAGAATATGAGCAATTATGGTTTCTGCACATTCTGAATACAAATGGATCATAGAGTCTATGAATATTTATAATCCCTTCTTTCCCCAATCTGCCTTGAGGGCGAAATGCAGTGTTAGCCCTGAATAGTCATGAATCTGACTAAACATGTTGTGAAAGATTCCGATAAACAATTGCTGTGCGTCAAGGCTAGTATTTCTGGAGCTGTACGTCGCCCACTCGCCGTTACCCTCTACCCTGAGAGAGCTGGGCTAGCTTCAGCCACTCTTGGAACAGCTGTTGCTCTTGTTGCTATGCTCTCCCCTCCCTCCATCCCCCCCCCCCCCCCCCACACACACCCCCTCCCTCCTCTCTTCTCCTCTCCCCTCCTCTCCCATCCCCTTCCCTCCCCTCCCCTCCCCTCCTCTCCTCTCCCAGCTGAATGTTAAAAGCTCCACTATAGCTGTCATTCCTGTCATTGCTTTGATCACATTACCTCATTATGTCCTCATCCTTGCCAACAGAAATTCAGCAAAATGTGCTTATTATTCAGGAACCATTTATAGCAGCCAAGTTTATGTTTTAAGGGCTGTCCACACCAAGAACGATAACTATAAAGATAACTTTACTGTTTTAAAAATTGTTCTAACTCAAGTGGATAGCGGAGTCCACACCACAACTATAACAAAAATGGCACTGATGAATGATACCCTTGGGATCACTTTCAGAGCTATTTATTGAACGATAGAAACACTGCCAGTATCTATTGTTATAGTTATCTTACAGTAGTAGTTTAGCGCCAATTCGTCAGAAGATCTCCGCAGCCATTTGTCATGAATAATTTGAACCATGTTTATCATGAGCGTTATTGTGTTGAATTCAGATGGATTTTGATTGAAACGGACCAGCTCACCTCACCTCATCAAAAATAGCCGATCTACAATTTCACAGCTTGTTGCATTGCGATGCATAGTGAGCTGGTATATTGGCTATTGCCGAATGTTTCTCCCAGAGTAGGTATAATAGGGTTCAAGTGGCTGCAAAAACAAACGGATAAAAATAGAAGAAAAAAAAAACACAGACAGCAGACCGACATGGCGAGGAGAGGCAGGGAAGAGAGAGATAGAGAGGTAGCATGGCGCAAGAAACGCAGGGGGAGAGATAGAGAGGCAGGCTGGCACAAGGGGCACACAAACGTTCAAAAGAGACAGGCAGGCTGGCAGGAAATCAATAGACACACTGAGGCAGCCAACAGATAGCAAGTTAGAGATGGAGAAACAGAGCATTACTTGACATGTAAAGTAAGGAGACTGAGAGAGGTGTGTGCGTGCGTGCGTGCGTGCGTGCGTGCGTGCGTGCGTGCGTGCGTGCGTGCATGCGCCTGGATCTGTAGAGAGATAGAGAGAGAGGCGAGTGGGAGTAAGAGAGGTGGAGAGTGATAGATATAGAGGAAGAAGGAAAAGTCTACATGAGGACAAACAAGGACAAATAAAGGCAGTCAAAAAAGTGAGAGCAGCACAATTAAGTCAAACCCTGACTCTACAGGAGCGATAAAAAATAGAATCTATTCTCCATTTATCTTGTTGAAGAGCCATTATATTATGCAAGTGAACGGATATATATTTTCGTGAACGGAAATGACGAACAGATGACAGTTTCCTGTGTACAACTTTTGTGTGGCTTGAGAGACTATCAGGAAATGTTCAGTACCATATAGTATCGTAAAACCACAGACAGTGGTCCAAGTCCAAGTGAAACGTTTTTTTTGTTTGCTTTGTTTTGAAAACTCCAATCTAGACATCGACCCACCTGCAGGTAGGCGTACGAAAAGCATGGCTATTGGTTACTCAATAAGAGCCACGGGCAACTGACCTGTGCGTGGGCATTGGTGTCGTTAAGGGCTCTCTGCAGGGCATGGCTCAGACCTTTAGCCAGGTTCTGTTTCAGGATCAGGTCCAGTCGGTTTCTACGCAGCTGGATGGAAAGAACTGGAGAAGGATATATAAAGATATTATATAAGCTTGATGCACGCACACAGCTCCCCCTGGACTATATATGGCCTCTGAGCACTAATTAATTACAGCATAATTAGAGACTTGCAATCAAAATCTCCAAGTACCTGTTCTGACCCAATACTTCTCGGTGATGTTGCAGGGTACAGCACTCTCCTCTGCACTTGTGCTGGACGGAGGCTGTGTTGTGGTGGCTGGAGGTAACGTGGTTGGGACTGGCACTATCAAAGTGGTTGTGATCACTGGTGTAGTGGTAGTAGTAGTAGAAGTTGTGGTAGTAGTTGCAGGTGTAGTAGTTGTAGTAGGAGTGGTGGTGGTGGTGGTAGGAACATTTGTGGTGGTAGCAGGAACAGTTGTGGTGGTAGTAGGAACAGTTGTGGTGGTAGTAGGTGCTACAGTAGTAGTACTGGTAGTAGAAGTAGTAGCGGCAGCAGTAGTAGTAGCAGTTGTACTACTAGTAGTAGTAGTAGTAGTAGTAGTAGTATTATCAGGTTCAGTGTTAATGGTGATGCTAGGCTGACTTGCAGCCGCCACCGTTGGTCTGAGGCTAGTAGTTTGTTGTGTGGAATTAGTAGCTGCAGTAGGAGTTGCTATGGTCGAGGTGTTCGTCGGTGTTGTTACAGCGCTCCTAGTGGTCTCCGCCTGTGTTGTCCACGGCTGAGCAGCGCTCATGTTGGCCGTGGTAGTTGAGGGCGTGGTTGTTGTCACAGGTGTCAGCTGGAGGCTGTCACTGGTCACAGTGTCCTGGCCGGCGGTGTGCACGACGTGCGACGCACCGGCGGAGCCAGGCGGCGTGCGCTCTGTCGCCACAGCGGACGAACCTGGAGTCAGGGCTGTCACGATTACACATTAAAGTTAACGATTAATTGTCGTAGAAAATGATTGCGATTAACAATTTAATTGTGTTTTTGGCGTTACACATTGGAACACATGAATCACAACTTTCATTTCTGTTTGGTATTTAGGCTTGATGATCACAAATTGCACAGGGCAGATATGACAAATAACGTAAAGAAGAAATTACTCACACATTTAATAATATTATACTTTTCAAAATAATAAAAAAAATTGCAGAAATAAGCTGATCAGCTATTTCTGCTATTTAAAAAAAAAATACAAATGTATGAACATTTTTCTATATGGAAACAATTCTGACGATTAAGCAAAATAATTGCGATTATCTCAAATAATTGCAATTATCTCAAATGATTGTGATTAGGCGATTATGTAATAATTGTGACAGGCCTACCTGGAGTGTGCACGGACGTGGTGACGGGAGGCAGAGGCGGGAGCGTGGCAGTGGCCTGAGATGTGGGAGTCGGTCGAGAGGCGTTTCTGGAGCGCACGGGCGCAGTGGTGTTCCACTGCGTGGAGAAGGGGCTGGTAACGTTGTCGGGAAGCGTGATGTCGTGGTCGCCTGGTGTGGTCAGAAGAGCTGCAGGTACGGTGGGCAGGTCCCAGGCTGGCAGGTTGCTGCTCACAAACTCCTCTGTAGGGAGGCCAACATTTGGGTATTAAAACATATTGACATTGTATTGATCATATCGTTGCTGTCGGGCAGAAACCTTGTTTATTATAAACCGGCCACTGCCGTGGGCGGCAGTGGCTTAGGGGCTAAATAATTACAACATTGGTTCCACTGGAGCACGGATTATTTTTTCCATTTCCTGAAAAGCAACGGTTTTGTAGCGCTTGGACAAGGTTTCCACCCAACAGCGACAATATGTGGAGTGATCAATGTATTATGTTTTAACAAGGGAGCTGCTATGACACAGAATATCTTGTTTTCCCCAATATCGTTGTGTTTTAACAAGGGAGATGGTACTGTATGACACATAATATCTTGTTTTCCTCACATCTTGCCTCATATATCTAGTCAACAAGAGATGACGTCAATAATTTCAGCTAACAAGGCTGAGGTCATGTGAGATACAATAAGAGATCAAATTGTTTGGGATGTAAACTGCTTGCACAAAACTTAGTACATGATAGCAACAATGATGAAGAAAAGGTGAAGAGGAGTATGAGGATGATGGTGGTGATGATGTTAATGATGATGATGGTGAGAATGATGATGATTATGATGACATCTATGATGATGATAATGATATTGAGGATGATGATGATGATGATGATCATGATACTGATGATGATGATACTGATGATGATGATGATGGCGATGGAGATGATGATGACGACGATGATGATGATGATGATGATGACGATGATGATGATGATGATGATGATGAGGATGATGTTGATGACTGGTAGGGACAGCTTTGATAGCTACAACTAATTCAAAGAGATACATTTAACAGTAATATTTGGAACATAAAATCATTTAAAAAAAACTGAGATATAAAATCACATCTCTACATAGTGGACCATACAGTACCTAAGCTGGAGCTGGTGTTGGAGCTGGAAGCGTTGTTGCCAGCAACATCCCAAGAGACGGTGTCTGATCCTGTTATCTGATTGTCTCTGCTGATGGCCGAGGAAGAGGAGGGCGACGAAGAGGCGGAGGGTGAAGATGAGCCTTTGGACATGGCATAGGACGAGGATGACTTAGTCAATGATGAAGATTTTGAAATTTTGGTCCAGGAAGCTTTAGACAGCAGCCCTAATGGCTTCCTCACGGCCAGTGCCGGTAGTTCTGATGGCTCTGCCTTGGCCAGCATTGTGAGGACTGAAGAGAAGGCAGCCTGCTCTCTGTGGGTCTCTCCCTGCCCCAGGAGCCCCTGGGGCCCCAGTTGCCTGAGCCAGGCAGCTGGGTCCCTAGACATATTTGGCGGGTCAAATCCCTCTGTAACCACCGGCCTCCAGTTGGCCCCTACTTCGGCCCAGGCCCCGGTTCCACTTGCGATCCCACTCTGAGCAAACACTTTGCCCTCAGCTCCACCTCGGACTCCCGCTCCAGCTTCGGCCCAAACTGCTGTTCTGGCCTCAGCCGAAACTTTGCCCTCAGGCCAAACTCGGGTTCCAGCTCCCAGAAAAGCATCAGCTCCATTGTTGGCTGCGGGATGAGCCAAAGCATCGCCCGCAGCCCAGTGTGTGTCCACGGTGCCTGAATTCACTTTGGAGGACACTGCGGGGTCCTGAGGCAAGGTGGCGTGCTTTGATGACTCATGATGACCTCTCTCATCTGGAAAACATGTGTGACAGAGAGAAAGAGAGAGGATTCATTGAAAGAGAAAACGAAAACAAGGGAAAAGAGTGAGAAAGGAAGACAGAAATATGGAAAGACGTGAAAGAAACAAGATGTGTTAATTGAGTTTAATTATGAGTGGAGAGCAGCATTATTATTCTGAAGGGTTGCAACCGACTGGATGATGACTGCTTTGACTACTCCCTCTGTGCACATGAGTCCACGCACGCAATATGAAGGACTGCCCTGAAGACTTTGTTATGGTTCTGCAATGCAGTCTTCTTTTAAGCTATTTTTTTACCCCTTTTTCTCCCCATTTTAGTCGTTATGCCAATGAATTCTTCCCCACACACATGTCTGTGTGTTGCCACTGATGTTGTATCTTACTGGCTCACCTGCCAGTGAGGAGCCCCCACCGGAAGGACGTCGTAGAGCCTTCGTTCTACTCCTGACAGGTGCCGTTCCAACACGTACAGTAGGAGTACGTGCTGTGACAAATATAACCCTCGCCGCCCCGGCTTCCCTCCCCCAACCACGGGCCAATTAGACCCTCGACCAAGCCGGATGCACCGTGGTGATTCAAACCCCAAGACTCTGCGGTGGTGGGCAGGTACTTATACCACTGCCCTCCCCAAACTGGAGATTGTCTTCAGTTTCTATTGAGCGTAGTGTTCAGAGACTTGTGAGCCTACATGCCCAGATGCCCACCGATTCACAAACACACAAATCTCTCTCTCTCTCTCTCTCTCTCTCTGTCTCTCTCTTCTAAAGGGATAAAGGACCCTAAAACTGTGACTGTGGAAAAACTGTATTAATCTGTGAAGTAGGTCACTTATGTTTTTAGAGGATAAAGCATAGGGAATTAATTTAGAGTACATAAACTAGGACACACACAGTGTGCCCTAATCAGCTGTGGTTTCACACATACTAATCTGATCATGGAATTATTATTCCTAGAATAAACACATCCGGGGCACGCCGGTAGCTTCCTAGACCACCAAATTGCAATGTCCTACACTTTATTCTGATTGGAGACCTATGTTGCATGTCCTTCCCCATTTCTGACCTTATTTTCTTGTCTTTTTATTACTCTTTCTAAATAAAAACCAAAACTGCTCCCAAAAAATAATAATACACTTATGTGTAGAGGTACACCCAATATGACTGCAAGGTTAACTGTGAAGACAGAAATGATGCAATGTTTGAAGCTTTAAATCTCTGTAGATGAAGACAGTGTGAATACTTTTCAACATTTTAAGAAGAAATTGTTCAGATATTATAATTAGACAGACCCGGAACACCAAGGATGGATTCCAATCAAAATATTATCACATTCTTCCAAAATTCTGTGTCCTCTCCTCACACAGTATATGGCCAGAACAAAGCCTTATATGTTGGCAGACTGGGTTGATTATCCAGCCTAATACATTCAGTCTCAAAGGCACCTTGGCTTGGTGGAATTGAAAGATGGAGAACCGGGCTGGCTGGCTGGCTGACTGACAGAGTTTATTGCATTTGTTCATTTGTTCTAGTTGAAAGAACTGACTTGGCGTTAGTCCATAGTGCATTTGTAGCTCCTCTGTTGCTGGCACCAGTGACCAAGAGAGACTAAAAGTGATAGAGAGAGCGTACACACTGCAAAATCCTGAGTGTTAATTTAACGATCAATAAAATCAAACAAAAAACCAACATAAACAAACTGACAAGCAGCGATACCCAGGTAAAAAAAAAAACACAAGGCGTAATTAACAGATTTTAAGAGAGAACGGAAAAAGACGGTCAGATAGAGACATTCAGGGTCCCCACACATTTTTAGCAATGAATTTCCAAAACTTTTCCAAAACTTTTCCAGAATATTTAGCCCAATTTCCAGGCCTATATAACAATCATTCGGCGCAATAATGTGTCTCTTACTCCTATGTAGAATGCCCAAAGATAGGCAGTGTAGCAAAAATAAAGTTTGAGACATACATTAGGCTGCCGTCACACAGCCCGTTCGGAGAAAAACTACTTATGTTACATATTTCGTGTAATATTATTCATGTTTATGAAAATGTTTTGTTTTAACAAAATCAATAGCCAAAAACAATGCATAGCCAAATATTTTTCCAGGACCCTTGATAAATTCCAGGACCTTTGATGATGTTTGATCAATTTCAAACCTTTTCCAGTACTGGATTTTTTTATTTTTTATTTCAAAATATTTCCAGGAATTGGAGGTCCGTGCACAGGCTACTCCACATACTGTACTCATTCAGTTTGTAGATGTCTTTTTTCAACCTAACACCATGTGCGTGTGTGCATCCGTGCATACAGTATGTGTGTGTGTGGTTGTGTGTGTGTGTGTGTGTGTGTGTGTGTGTGTGTGTGTGTGTGTGTGTGTGTGTGTGTGTGTGTGTGTGTGTGTGTGTGTGTGTGTGTGTGTGTGTGTGTGTGTGTGTGTGTGTGTGTGTGTGTGTGTGTGTGTGTGTGTGTGTGTGTGTGTAGCCCACACTTCCCATACTTCCCACGCCATCCATGTCCCCACAGAGGATTGGTTAATTAAAAGACAGGGTTTCTAAGCAGGGGAGGCTTTATAGAACTAGCAGTGAGCTTAGCTACATCCTCAGGATGCCTGGTGTTAAGCAATACAACCACTCCCCAACCTATTAACTCCAACCATTTCCTTATTATAAGGTATCATGATCATAAAGCAAAACAAGAAATTAACCCTGTAACAACGGACGTTGAATTAGCCAACTATTAAATTACAATTAGTTTCCAATCAGACTTAATTATTTCCAACCTTTAATTTTAAATGTTAAATTCCCATTTGTCCTCGTTCGTGCATCACAGGCTGGGTCCACGCTGCAGGGCAGATTTGAAGTGAAACAGAGATAGCAACGTCCATAAGCCTCAGATCTACACTCTCACGATGTGTCGCATACTGTACGACAGTACAGGACTCCGTTGTACAACTTAAGATCTGTTCACACCACCAGGAGCGATTATTTTGTGCAATTAATTCAGATTAATTTACTCTGCTGTTTGTGTTATGAGTACAAGCACACTAAGCGCGATTATGTCGTGGACGATGAAGCGACGTCATTATTTTGGATTTTTCAGCGCAAATACAATCTTCCACCTGAATGAATGGAGGCATCACCAAAATAAAGGTTTGATGTGAAATAATTGCGACGCATTTTCATATTGTTTATTCGTGTCACTCCTGGTGTGTAACAAGTATAAATTAGGCAATATTGAGACAAATAAACATGTTTTGCTGTTTTTTAGAAAAAACATACAACGTATCAACGATTTAAACAATTGGTCCTCCTGATGATAATTTTGTGAGCAGTAGCAGCTTTCCAAGGCAAGCATGACCTGAAACCACCATCACAGTATGGACCTATCACCCACAGACAGAGACACCTGCTCACCCATCAAACACTATGTGTGTGGTCCAGCCTCAACAACCTCAATGACATCACTGTTGTCCTTGATATTGAAATTGTAAATATTTGCTATATCATTTATAATTACACACTCTATACAATGTAATAAGAACTGTGTAACGTTTCAAGAATCTATTGATTCCTCCCCACGTGCTCTCGCTCTCTCTCACACACACACACACACACACACACACACACACACACACACACACACACACACACACACACACACACACACACACACACACACACACACACACACACACACACACACACACACACACACACACACACACACGTTTGTCAAGCAATACTTCTGGAAAGGGTCCCGCAACAAAGTATAAATTATCCTTTACAGCTGAGGCACAGAATAGTAGGCCTAATAACAATATGTTGGTTTTGAACAGTGGTAAGAGTGGGAATGGTTTGACTAGGCTATCGAGGAACCCTCATTCTAAACAGAGGTCACCTCGCAGTCAAATAGAAAAGCAATGTCTGTACTGACGGCAATTAGAAATTGGATTGCCTTGAACAATAGATCGAGTGAATGGAAAAATGTAGAGTAGAGACGGAGGAAAAGGTGCCTTTGGCAACGGGATATAGAGATGGATGGATGGGTGGGTGGATGGATGGATGGAATGGTACGGTACGGTACAGCATGTGTAACGTATTTTGTGTGTTCTCTCCTCCAACAGTTAGCCACCTGCTCTAGCTGAGAGCAGCATATGGGATTCAGACCACTGATGGTAGAACAAAGCACTGAGAATGTAGAACCTCCAGTGAGTACAAAAATGGACAAGTAGAATGGATGGATGTTGTGGTGGTCTGATTTATGTATTTGCGCACAAAACATGGATCACTTTGTGCCATTTCTATGTGAGCTTACAGGCAGATTATGAAAACCACGGCATGGAAATAGTGCACAAAGCGCTACAAACCATTTAGAAAGCTTTAGACGAGTGCCAAGCTATGTATTGACCACATCCCCTTGCCAGCTGGCACTGTGTGCTGATGCCCCTCTCAATCTTCATGGATGCCAGCAAAGCTCTGTACAGCCATGCCATGTGCCCAGTGGTCAATACAAACACTCTCGCCAGGGTGTCTGAGTGGCATATCGGTGAAGCACTCGCCGACCACAACAGAGGCCCGGATTTGACCCCTCAATTTTACTCCGGCTTGGCCGAGCGCTCCCACAAACAAATTTGGCGGTGTTCGCCGTCAGGGGATTCTGTTAGAATGGTAAAAGGTGCGATTATATAGCGCTTTCACAATGTACATTACGTTCATCCATTCAGTGGAATCTATGCAAGGCATGACCTGCTCATCGGGAGCAGTTAGGGGTTAAGTGTCTTGCTCAAGGACACTTCGACACGCAGGAGGAGCCAGAGATCAAACCGGCAAAGGCAACCTTACGATTCCAAGATGTCCGCTCTTGCTCCTTCACCACTGTCACACCTGTGTGCTTCTCACGGCACTAGACTCTACTCTAGACTCACAAGTCAGTCTCTAAATACTTAGCTCAAATAGATACTCAGGACTATCTCCCTGCTTTTGTTGTTAAAACTGGGTGGAGGCAATTAAAAAAAGAAAAAAAAACTGCTTTACAGAACCAATCTAAAGTCTTTAGGGCGGTCCAACTACTTAATATACTGTAAGAGCAGTTTCATGACATGTTTCCAAATCAGTCGGCATAGGTTTTTTAGCAGCCATTCTCGCCTCTCTTCTAGAAACTGGCTAACACACACACACACACACACACACACACACACACACACACACACACACACACACACACACACACACACACACACACACACACACACACACACACACACACACACACACACACACACACACACACACACACACACACACACACACACACAATTGGTTTCAAGAACAATCACGAGTATTAAGAGTGGGCGGACTGGTACAGTCAAAAGACTCTACTGAATGTGGTTCGATGTGAGACAGTGGGAGTCAGGATGATCCAAAGCCAATAGATTTATCCAACAGAGTGAAGCCCTTCCAACAGGATGGACATGTAACCATTTCCTGGAACTATTCATAGCGTCCATCTGTCTGTGTGCAGGCGAGTACAAGAAATACGCTACACACGGTTAGATGAATGAATGAACTAATGAATGAGGACAGATAGAGTGACAAAGATGTGTGGATATAATAGTGACAGTGAAATCAGTAGTAGCAGACTACACTGACAAAATTACTGTAATCAACATTTTGTGGAGAAAAACACAGAGGACATTTTCCCCCACATCATAATGGTCTCCTCACAAGAGAATATTGGGATTTAGTTAGGAAATTGGCAAGGTTTCCCCTGTAAATTCCTTCTTTTCAGACAGATTAATCCAGCCAAGAGGAGGAAGTGAAATGTCAACACTGTCCAATCTGTTTATGTGAAACTTTTTCTTTAGCTGCGTAAAGAGACACACGTGCAAACATTGCACACACACACACACACACACACACACACACACACACACACACACACACACACACACACACACACACACACACACACACACACACACACACACACACACACACACACACACACACACACACACACACACACACACACACACACACACACACAGAGGGAGAATAGAATGTAAGGTAGTATAGAAACATTTGAAGGGGGGAGGAGAGGAGAGGAGAGGAGACCACTCCACCAAACACATTAATCACATTTCAGGGCCAAACCATCGAGTGAAGAAACAAAGGCAGCATTAAGAAGGAGACTGAAACTATTTGAGGTAACCACAAATCAACAGCCCCACTCAGCTTAACAGCGGGGAGGCTTCTGCTGTGAGGGTCGTCTTAGCAACTGCAGGGATGCTGTCACCACGGCAACCATTACCATAGATAAAGAAGGCGACAGAGATTACTGTGCTCATGTGATATCTAACCTGTCTCTCAAAGTCAACAAGAAAAAAAAACTAAGATTTCACACTTTCGACTTTGCTGCTGAATATAGGATAAAGTAGGTGAGGGTAATGTAGTAGTAATACAGAGATAATTACAGTGTCAAAGATTTTACAGATTGTAACATCATTTGTATTATTATTAATTATATATATTATGTTTTTTTTATTATTGAACTCAATAGAAGAATACATAATTGGATAGCTGCATTCTCTGACTGATGATGGAAAATAGTCTTCCAAACATACACCAAAATCATGAAGTCGCCTCCACTAGATCATGGAATGATGTGAGGACTTGAAGTTGAGAACAACACGCACACCAAACTGAGGTGCAGGGAATCCAATGCCCCAAAAATAAATCCAAATCGAAAAATGAGTCCCGCACACACTGGATCACTTCCGCACTGAATTTATAAAGATCACTGACGTTTCAGTCAGCTATAAAACGTTGGTGATTTTGACTAAATTCAGTGCAGAGGCGGTCCAGTGTGTGCAGGATTCATTTTTTTTCTTTGGATGATATGAGGATTTAACATACTGTTCCAACAGGCCAAGGATAAATGAATAATGGCTCTCTAAAATGCTTATTCATCTATCAATAAAATGTTCACTGCTGGTGAATTAGGAGGATTGTATGCTGGCTAACAGGCAACACGAAAAAAGACTACAGTCAAAAACATTCAAAATTACTCTTGATCTAACAAAAAGACTAATAATTTAGGAAAAATGTTTATTGTGGATGTATGGAGCTCAGTTAAGTAAAGGAGAAACAACACAATTTTTGACTCACTTTCTCCTCAGGCTAGTTGCAATTTATGTGGGTTTTTTCAAAGGGTTCTAAAAATAGTTCTTATGTTCGATACACATACAAGCTGTTAATGCACATATTGTGTATTTCTGACAACATAGCTTTGCATTGTGGCTCATGCTGTGTTGTGTCTTCCCTATATGTCCACTGAAAATTACTTTGCTGTGCTTTATATAGAACTAGAAAGGCCACCGGCTGGCTGAAAAGCTAGCATAGTATGTCTATGTATGGCATTATGTTCAATGGGACAGCCTGGATCTCAGTAGAACTGAATGACATTCTATGAGCCATCGGACAGTTCAATAGATAGACCACATAAATTGAACCAAACAAGGGCTAAAAGGTTTGGTGCAGTTTGAAAATATTCAGCCGCTTGTGATGGACTTGATTTATTGTGAAGCATCACTCTTTCAAGACATCTGTAGCAGATAATAACCCCCCCCCCCACACCCCACCCTCTCTCTCGCGCTCTCTCTCACTTTACTGCCACTGTCTGATGTGTTACCTAATAAAGCATAAGTGCCAGAAGATTATTCACAAGGGATTGAAGTTGTATTTTGCCCTGATTTGAACTAGATAGGCCACAGGACTGCATGCACAGGTTCGGATCAGATAAGATCACTCAAGTGCAAAAAGTGTGGACCCCATCTGTGCAATTAAATACAAAACAGAAAATACAAAACAATAAAAGAACTGGGTGATCAAATTAAACAGGACAGGCAGTACATTTCAAGTCAAGTAGCAACCAAATATGGACTGTTTTATGCTGCAATATTAGAAGAATGATTTAATATATTTTTCCAAACCTATTTGTGACATCTACAACCTATAAAGTTGCTGTGAGCAAAGGGGAGATACAAGATAATAATGCTTTTGTGATGTCAACGATGCATTGCAGTTTCTTTGAAGTTCTCAGATGGGCTTGTAAGGAAAATAACCTGAAATTATAATACATGGGATTAACTATCAGTGAAGTCCCTGTGTTAATGATGTCTCATTTTACAGCCTTGAGCCTTCACTCTATGCTTTCTAGATTTGGTGTTAGTGAACTTATATCAATACAATTAATTCAACTGTCCAATATCATCAAATTAACACGTTTTTAGGGTGGATTTTAGGTCTAGGACAGCTATGGGAAGTGGTTGATGAATGCTAGGCTCATACATCACCAGTCTGACATTTGCTCAAGGTCACATTAACACAATTCTACGCAAGTAGAAAAACAATACAACAAATATAGACATAAACACATTTGGCCAAAAAAGCAGAAGGCAGCATGGCGCCTGATCTGTGCTGCAGGGCCCCATGTGACTGACTAAGGCAGTCATGTGACTAGCTCCAGGGCACTCGCTAGGTCAGCCAGTCTAGCATAAACACACCCAGGGAGACATCCTGGGCTGCTGGGAAGTGTGCAAGTTTAAGCGCACACACACGCACGCACGCACGCACACACACGCATGCACGCACACACGCACGCACACAGGTAGAAATAGACTTGAGAACATGGCACACTTGGGCACACACGCATCTTCTTATGTATAATACTAGAGGTCCGCCCTGCCCCCTTGCATGGGGCTCTAGTGAGGGCTAGCTTATTTTGGGGTTACAAAATTGTGGGATAAAAAAAAAAAAAAAAAAAAACATCCCTGGAGACCCTTGGGGGTCCCTGGAGACCTAGTGTGGTCTAGCTAGCCAGAGATTAATGGGGTACAAACAAAGGGAGAAAAAACGAAAGCGAAAGAAAAGTGCACGAATTGTGTGTGTGCATTGCTTGTTGGTCGCGCGACCTGGCAACCCTGGGCTGAGGCAGTCGTGGGATAAAATTTTAAAATAAAAAAATTAAAACATTGCGGACCCCCAGACCCCCGCGAAACATCGCGGACCCCTTGGGGGTCCCTGGAGACCTAGTGTGGTCTAGCTCTGAGATTAATGCAGTACAAAGGGAGAAAAAACGAAAGCGAAAGCAAAGTGCACGAATTGTGTGTGTGCATTGCTTGTTGGTCGCGCGACCTGGAAACCTGGCAACCCTGGGCTGAGGCAGACAACACACGGCGAACGGCGAACATGTTGCTCGCGCACCCAGGCAGACACAGACACGGAAACTGTAAACTGTAAAGCCACAGCCACTCCCAATTGTATAGATAGATACAGTAGATAGACAGATATTCATACACATTCAATGATTCACGCTCCATTCCACTCTTGAATGCACAAAGATATAAATAAATAAACATATATACTACTCCCCCACCCACACACACACCCCCACCCCCATCTCTCTCACGTTATCACCATCAGCTGCACAGCAATGGCTGTAAAGTAAACCACTTAAACCCATATACAGTACTTCATAAAGTCCTCCAGGGCTCTATGCTTGGTCCACTTCCTG
This sequence comes from Gymnoscopelus microlampas, assembly GCF_963454915.1. Classification (NCBI taxonomy): domain Eukaryota; kingdom Metazoa; phylum Chordata; class Actinopteri; order Myctophiformes; family Myctophidae; genus Gymnoscopelus; species Gymnoscopelus microlampas. The sequence continues at coordinate 25,542,312 of NC_139943.1, forward strand.
TACTCTGAATCTCTTTGCCAAAAATAGTTGATCTGTTATCTGATCTGATCACCCATTTTCTCCGATTGTTGGCCCCCACAATAAAACATGTGGCAAAGGTTTATGAGCTAGATTTGAAGCCCAAAAAGTGGATGTGTCAGATGGTGTTGAAGGCACCACGGCAAACCTTTGCAGTGGGGTTCTGGAAGTGTCTCATGAAAGCTACATACCCCACAAACACAAAGATTCGGTGTGTCCTCCACAGACGGACAGACAGATTACAGACATTCGTGTTTTTTGGGTTCTGGATAACCACTGGTCCGACCAAACTCCCACCCCCGCAGTGCACAACCCCAGGTCATCGGTGACCACACACCAAGTTTGAAGTTAATCAGTCAAACGGTGCCATAGTTATACCCAGGACAGACACACAGAAATGCCAATTAGGGAAAGGGTAGGTTTCATTGGCCCAGTATATTTGCACATATCTAGAATTTGCATTTAAGCCATCCTAACTCTCAGGGCCCCTGTGGGAGTAGTTAGCGTTTCCGCGTCTTGCTCAAAGACACTACGAAGTCAACAGGATCTAACAGAGAACATTCCCATTCCCAGGCTATCGCTCTAACTCGTGAGCCACTGCCATCCCCTGGTACACTGTCATACCGTAGCATAGTAGCTGAGGACACTGGGGTGCCAGGGTAATGACACACTCATCTTGCCATTTACTTCTTCAGATGAAAATACCCAGCTCAAAACAATTACATGTGTTCATTTACAATGGATTACAGTATTCCAGCTATGCACGTATGCGTCTTTGCATCTACACCAAGAGATGTACGTGCATGCACAGACACCGACCTGCACACACATGAGCTACAGAAAACTGTTCTGCTGTTAATCTTTCATACTGTAGCCTCCATATTTATGAATATATTATATATTCATGGAGTGAGCCACTTAGATTCTGAATGTCATTTTGGCATTTGCTCCACACGTAACGATTCACAACTAAAAGCATTACATTGTGGACAATAGCATATAATAACATTGTTGTCTGTACTCAGGAAAAGGTTTTATGCGAGGCACGCTCCCAAGGTCTTACCCATGTGGCCGCACCAAATGGGAGCTGTAAAGGTCAATGGTTTCTCTCTAATCTAATGTAATGTGTTTCCCATGCCAGAGGTGGGACCAAGTCCCTATGTTGCAAGTCCAAGTCGAGTCTCAAGTCTTTGCTCTCAAGTCCCGAGTCAAGTCCAAGTCAACACAGCCAAGTCCCAAGTCAAGTCCAAGTCCTCAGCTTTTTGTTTCGAGTCCCACACAAGTCCTTAGCATTTTGGTTCGAGTCCCACACAAGTCCTAACCTTTTGTTTCAAGTCCCAAACAAGTCCTAACCTTTTGTTTCGAGTCCCAAACAAGTCCTAACCTTTTGTTTCGAGTCCCAAACAAGTCAAAATGTTAATTCAAGATATGTAAAGATTTACATAAATCATGAGCATTTTTCACAATTTGCATTTGTTTTAAAACATGGGTTCTTCCAGGCCAACAGAACGCAGATACTGTACTTTTAATATCCTCCTTGAGGACAGGGTTTAAAAGGGCCCTTTTTAATGAATATAATGTAATTTTGTACAATCTGTATGGTAGAGTATGTTACTACAATATAACTTATACAATCAGGGTGGTTGTATTTTGTCTCCCTGCTCTTCTATTGAGACATTTAGATAATGTCAAAGGCCATGTCTCACCTAGACACAGGATCTGACACAAATTCAGTGTATCCTCTGATCAAGCAGGCAGGCTCTATTATCACGATGGTGAAATTTCAGCACTTGCACTGGAAACCGCGTTCAAATCCGGGGTAGAAGAGGAAATGTATATAGCCCTGAAGTGGTCAATGTATGTTTTGTATTAATAACCAAAATCTACAAAGTAATTGGTACCTAAAATTTTCAAATAATTGTAGTGGAGTAAAAGTAGGCTAATATCTGCCTCTCATATGTAGTTGAGTAGAAGTAGGTAGCTGATATATTGCACTTTTACCTTAGCGCTACGTAGGTATACTCTTGGTTGCTTGTTTTTGCAGAAAATGCACTTAAGACTTCTGGTGATTAGTAGTTTCGTTCCCTACCTATGTTGAATGCACTTGCCACTTACTGTAAGTCGCTTTGGATAAAAGCGTCTGCTAAATAATGTAGAAGCAAAAGTACTGAAAATTGCAAATACTTCAGTAAAGTAAAAAATAAGTCAAAATTGTACTTAAGTAAAGTACTTGAATAAATGTACTTAGTTACTTTCCACCACTGGTTATAGTTTGCACTTAGCACGCAGTAATGTTAATGTGAAGTATAGGTCTTGCCTTGCATACTGCTTTTCTCGTCTTGTCTATCTTTAAAACCGAAAGCTATAACTGCTGGAGTTGACATTTTATTCCACCTGGCTTCAGTTCCAGCAGCGACGGCAGGAGTGAAGCCGGTGTGTTGTTTGTTTGGTAACGTGCAACATGTGGGCCAGTGTTGCCAAGTATCGGGAGAGAAACAAGCAAACCGACTTCCAAAAACAAGCCAAAAACAAACCAAATTTTGTCCAAAGGTTAGGGTAAATAAGCAGCTTTGGCAACACTACACTAGGTGTCGTGTCACTGACGGCCGGGATTTCTGACTAATAACATTATAGTTGATGCACACTTTTTTAAACATTTTTGGCTTGCTTAAGTGACTTGAAAGTGACTTGAAGGTGACTTGAAAAGACTTGAATTTTCAAGTCACGAGGGCTCAAGTCAAGTCAAGTCTCAAGTCTTTAGTGTTCAAGTCAAGTCAAGTCTCAAGTCTTTGGCATTCAAGTCCCAAGCAAGTCCAAGTCTATTTTTGATTTGGTCAAGCAAGTCTCAAGTCATCAAAATCGGGACTTCAAGTCAAGTCGAGTCTCGAGTCTCGAGTCCAAGTCCCCACCTCTGTCCCATGCTCATCTCCCTGCACCGCATGTAGCTGGCCTGCTGTGCCCGGGGTCATTTTAGAGTCGTTTTTCAGAGTTCACCCAGAGACCAGAGATGGGTAAAATGCAACAGGGTAGAAATGTTACTCTGTTTAATTTGATTCTTAATAGCTTTTAAGTTGGATGCACATATTTTTTCTCTGATTTATTTAGGACTATTTAGGCCATTACAAATAATCATGAGTGAGAATGTCTAGGGCATTGGTTCTCAACGTGGGGTCTTGAGGGGCTTCCAGCATTTTCAGAGCATGTTTTTTTTAATGATCAATCAATCGGTTGTGTTCCGGTTTGGGTCGATGGAACTAACATAGTATACTTTAAGTTCCTATTTATCGGTATCACAAAGGAAACTCATTTTTAGAGGGTTTCAAGAAAAAATACCATTACTTTTATTTGTTTTTATTTTTTCTATTAATCATATTATCATTAAAATCTTAGTGTTTTGCCAATTATTTGGGGGTCCACTTGCTCATGGCCCACCAGTGGTCCTGGTTGAGAATCACTGGCCTAATGCATACCACACTGGAGGTCCTAGAAATTAAAAAGTTTGAGAATCACTGGTCTGGGGCAGCACAGGCCAGTGAGTTCTGATCAGCCATGTGACAGTATACTTAGAGGCTTGGTGATGTCAGCTTCCATCAAGATCATCTGCACTGAATGTCTTCACTGCCTGGAAATTCTGTAGCGCTAGCCTGACAAGAGACAACTGTCATGTCACTCATGTTTATGCTTACAGTACTGTCTGTGTTAGCTAGCCTTTGATTTTATTTGGATCCTTGCTAAAAATGTGTTTGAACAACATCAATAATTTTTCGATCGAATTAGTCAGGCTTGATTCTATAAAGCATGCTAAAAGCATGTCTCAGTGGACATGCTTTGCCTAGTATGAAATCCAAATCATATCCGTTTCCATTTGCCTCTGGAATCCCAAGTTAGAATTCCAAAATTAGAACACAGAGCTTCCATAAGATAATGCCTGAATACTGCTTATCCAAACTTCAGGCTTCATGGATTTGATCATCCATACAGACAGGTAGAAGGGACAATAATCACATCAATGTAATGCTGTAATAACTGAAAGTACAGTTAAGGACGATGCTTTCCCCTAGCATAGTCAGGTACACACACACACACACACACACACACACACACACACACACACACACACACACACACACACACACACACACACACACACACACACACACACACACACACACACACACACACACACACACACACACACACACACACACACACACACACACACACACACGCAAATAAATAAATAAACACACACTGAGGGAGTGTGTGTTTATGACATGTTGAGTTCTACAGCCCCTGGCTCATGGTGAGCAAAACAGAAGTGGAAGTAACATGCACACACAAAGATGCTAACACACAGACATGCAAACACCCTGATACAGACTAGCAAGCCACAAACGCACGAACACACACGCACGCACGTACACGCACACGCACACACACCCACAGGTAACAAACGCACCCACAGGTAACAAACGTAGAGACTAACATACAAAGAGACAAATAGGTAAACAATCATGCACCTACTAATACTAGACATACTGTAGACATTGTACACACTATTATACACACTATTATGTTCTGTGCTGCCCCTTACACCCAACCGGATCAAAGTAGTTTGAACTGAGCGACATTGCCATACCCTGTGTTCTTTATTTAAAAGAACACATTTAAATAACTAGAATAAGTGCTCCTCGGAGCACAGGTCTCCGCCAGGTCAGGTACTGTAGAGGTAGGTTAGTGTGGGCCAGCAATGTTCGGAATTCGCCAATCAGGATGGAATATGAAAAATCTGATGGATTCGGCTTGATCACTTGACTATAGAGATAATGTGTACCGATTTGTGTGATGTTTGGACAAATTGTTTAGGAGTAATATATTATAATTTTTTGTGCAAAAAAACGTTGTCCTGTGCGTGCAAAGTTTCACTGCATCGGACGCTGCGTTCATGATTTGCGGTATTTTGTTCAAAACGGGCCACTCCTGCAAACTTTAGATGTCAATCTTAGCCAATCAGGATGCAATATTAAAAAAATCAAACAGACGCGTCTTCATCACATGACTAGGATGAAAATCTGTGTCCTTCAGATACTCCTTTGAATCTGAAGGAGTAATATATATATATTTTTACATAAAGCCTCCTGGTGGCGCTATAAAAGGCAGATGTGAAAAATGCAGGGCAAAGGTTTTTCCTTGGCCTCTAGGGAGTGTGGATACAAAGTTTTACACAGATCGGTGCAGTTATAGGTAAAAAACGGCCCGTTATAGCGTCACCATGAGGCTGATTTAAAAAATCGTGGCATTTCTTCCTCGTTCTAGTGGGAATGTGTGTGCCAAATTTCACGGAAATCGCACGCTCTGTTCATGATTTGAGGCATTTTGTGCAAAACGAAGCACTCCTGCAAACTTTGGAAGACAATCTTAGCCAATCAGGATGGAATAAATCTTAGCCAATCAGGTGGAATATGAAAAATCTGAAAGACCTGTTTCGTTTAATGAGATACTGTGTACCGATTTAAGTGATGTTTGGACAAAATCTTGGCCATGCCTTTGGGCCTGGTGGAGACAATTAGTAGTAGCAGAATTGGGGGGTGGTACAGTATATAGCCTACTGTATTTTCACTTAAGGAGGTGCGATAGAGGAAAGACCATGGGATCATCAGTAGGGTTTCTCCTGCAATCTGATTAGATTGCCATATGTTGTGTACAAAGTTGACAATATGACCTGAGGGTAGCACTAGAGTAAATGCCATGGGGTGACCAAAAACGCTAAGCTTTATCCTCCAGGGAGCATGAATGTGCTCAGCAAGTTCATGGCAATCCGCCCATTAAATTTTGTGAATGAGATATTTTGGCCTAATGGTGGTACTAAAAGAAAAGGCATGAAAACAATCTAATCAAAATCAAACAGGCTGGGTGCCAAATGTTTTTGTAGACCTAAAAATAGGCTTCACCCAGCTGATGGCTGGTCAAATGGTTATGATGAGCGCTCAGGGCGGAGCAGTTAGGGGTTAAGTGTCTTGCTCAGGGACACTTTGACACATATTACTTTGACGCGTATTACTGGGCCGGGCCGGGAGGCGAACTGGTGACCTTCTGATTACCAGACTAGCCACTCTACCCACTAAGCCAGTGGTTCTCAAACCTTTTCATGTCAAGGACCCCCAAATTGACACTTATTAGCCCGCGGACCCCCATTTGAAAAGATATGCCAGGGGCCCCCATAAGAGAAGATTTTTTACGGCTCAACCATTTTAAATTCAAGGACCCCCAGTTTGACATGCATTAGGGCTACGGACCCCCATTTAATGACATTTCTATCACTTGGACCCCAATTTATATTGTAAAATCAATGTTAATTTAACTCTGAGAGTGTGCAAATGGAACCAAATGGACCCGTTAGGTCCATTTGGTTCCATTTGTACACTCTCAGAGTTACAGACCCATAAGGGTCCATTTGGTTCCTAATCTATCATTTAGCTGGGGACCCCCTGGAACTCCCTCAAGGACCCCTGGGGGTCCCCGGACCCCACTTTGAGAACCAATGCACTAAGCTACAGCCACCAACTAACTAGTTCAGCCAGTTAATGCACAGACCATCAGCACCTTGTGAGCACAAGGACCCAGGTTCATATCTGACTCCCACCTTGTCTTGCATGTCTCCCCACTCTCTCTGCCCTTGATTTCCTGTCTCTCTACAGTACACTGACCTATCTGAAATAACGCATACAAATGCCAAAAATAAGCATCTTTATAAATCAAATAGCCACAAGTGAGACTGACAAGAAAAACTCACACTGCAGGAATATATCCACAAATCTGAAAAACAAACATGATGTACAGTATGCGTGCGCACGCGCACACGCACACGCACACACACACACACACACACACACACACACACACACACACACACCTTGATCCCATCTCACGGTTGATTTCTCTCATCCAACCTGGTGCTGCTGAGGCCTTGCTTGCATGACAGCTACTCTATGATGACAGATGATGATGGATGGAGGCGTGTCTGCATGAGTGTGTGTATGTGTAGATGCTGTCATCTTGCTTGTTCTGAATTCTGTGTGTCTAAGCGAGTTTGGTCATTTCAGCCCTCACCTTGTGTCTGCATCACTGGAGCCAGCATGAATAGAATAAAATAGAAATGTCGAATCCTTCGACTTGTGTTAATTTTTCTAGTAAGTTTGATGAAGACTGAATGATGCCCCCCCCCACACACACACACACACACACACACACACACTCTAATAAATAATTTCAATTGAAATGAATTGCATTGAATTTAAGAATATCTAAAAGGGGAAATGAAGAGCACCCATGACACATTTTTGGTACCAAATTAACCGCATTAAAGTAACAAAAAAACCCTAAAAAGGTAACAAACTCAGATAATAACCCTAAATTTTTGCCACACACCCGCGAGCACGGACACAAATCGGCGCCCCTGCCTTGAACAAAGACACTCAACCCCTAACTGCAGGTTTGTGCCTTGCATAGTTTCCTCTGCCATCGGTGTGCGGATGTGTAAGAATAGTTGAATGTAAGATACATTGTGAAGCACCTTGCAGAAATGCACCATTTACCATGTACAGGTCACCACAGTCACAGTACACAGCACATTACATCAGGCCAACTATGAGTGTAGTGCGTCATTTGAGGCACTATTCTCCAGCACAAGAACAGATCTCCGACAGTCAACAAGGCAATGATAGGCCTATTAAAACTAGACAAGTGTGTAGACTCTACATACTGTAGTTTTCTCTTCCTCTACACTGTAGAGGATGAGAAAAAGGAGGGGGGAGAGAGAGATAGAGAGGTAGATGGAGAGAGAACAGTTTTAAAGCAAACCTCAGGGGATCAGTAAATGACATTTCAATAGTGCAAGTTTTTACAAGTGAAACTTTCAGGGGGGGAAAAGGTTTCAGGGGTGAAATACCTCATTACTGTTCTGTTTAAGCTAGGTACACTGAGCCCTGAATTCTATTTTCCCAGTTCAGTATAAGGGCATGAATACTAAGCAGAAAAATCCAGACTGATGATGGGGCTTGTGATTAGCTCCCAGTGGACTTTCTAAAATTACAAAGCATATACGCTGAGGAAAAATGTTTGTTCTAAGATCGCATTGAAATGCAAATGACAGTTTGGACAGACTCCAGTTAACTAACCGCTCAAGTTGAGGACAACCGTGGGCGTTATGTTCTTCGACTAAGCATGGGCTGTAGAACTCACACTCACGCCTACAGGATGTAAAAACAGCAGAACACTGTAAAAACTTTGAAATTAAATGAATCTTCATTTTGGAAAGCAAGAAGTCAGGAAAACATGCCTCTAACAAACATAACTCTAATGCGTGGTTACATTTGTTTTGGTTATTAGTTCTGTACAAAATGAATTTGAGTGCTTTAAATTTGTAAGTAAGTAAAGTACGAGATCAGAGTAAAATGGCATGAACAAGAGTGAACAAACAACAAAATGGTCACTTACACGTAAGTAGCAGAGAGTGCAAAGAATAATTTAGTGCTTCAAAGGAACTAGGATTCCGGGTAAACATGCTTCAAAGGAACAGCTGCATTCAAATAAATTGAATTCAACAAACAATGCATATTCAGGGTATATCTGAAGAAGTAGGACATAATTCAATGATAAAGGCTTACTTGAAACTTCCCTTCCCTTTAGCACATGCTGGGAGCAATTGTCAGGATATTTTTTTGCTGATTTGTAATGTCTCCAACCTGTAATCCTCAGGGACTCATTCTTTGTGCATAACGCCTGCTATTGTAAGACCCGATTCTTGATATAACGGAGAAATAAACCTATAGGGATAATACCAGTGTTTTTTTCCACACTTGGCTCCATTAATGAAGTAATCTACAGTACACTGTAAAATCCTTAGGGTTTATTTAACTCTGAAAATGTATGCACATTAGTACATTTGTACACTCTCAGTACAAATTACAAATGGATATGTTAACACAACTGTTAGACTACTATCACTCTGCATACTTGATATTGTGAAATTTGCCATAGCATGCAGTTACAGGGACACAACAACATTTTGATGATGATGGATTATGTCAGTGGACCAAACCAAAATGTATTTTTTTCCACATTCAATGTGAAAAAAAAGAAACACCAGCCATATCCTTTAATTACACAACCTAGTCAGTTTAATTATGCATGCTCTCTTTGCCATGCAAGCCATGAACAATAAGACATAGCAGGCGACACACAGACTCACACTTGAGCCATTTTTTCAGTGTTTTACAGTTGTTATCTCAAATGGCTGTCACAAGCACTTCATCTGAGGGTTGTCAGAAAAGAGGGCAAGTCTCTGCAGTGTGACACATGCGCACACACGCGGACACACACACACACGCACGCACGCACACACGCGACTCAAGGCCCTAATATTGACCCCTCAAACAGAAACACATAATGAACTCAAGATCACACACATACAGTACATACAGCATAACACAACACACGCTTTAACACACTGGAGAGAAGCTCTAGCTTTATATTGACTCAAGGCCCTTCAAACAGAAACACATAATGAACTCAAAATGACGCACATACAGTGCATAGTGCATACAGTATCACACAACACGCGCTTTAAAGCATATGCAGTCTCATATGAAATAGGGTTAGCACTTCAACTGACAAGACTTGGAGTCATGGCATGCATCTATTGATTTCTAGTGCAACAAATAACAAAACTGCAGCAGGAATGTCCCATGTGACTGTGCTCAGCCAATGACTAGGCGGAGTGAATTTCATTGGCCCTAAGCAGTACATGTGTCTTTGCACTTTATGTGTCCCCTGCAGTGGCTATAGCCGCCGTGGACGTGTAAGTACATGTGCCATAGTGTGAGTCTGTGTGCAGGTGGATGAGTGCAGTCCATAAACATGCTTGTGCGTGCTCATGTACCGTTTGTGCATGCTTTACGTGTACGTGTGCATGCAGCGTTTCATAAGCCGCTGCATATGGTGTTAGCGCAGAGCACCATTTCATTACCGACTGTGGCAATCATGCATTAATCAGATTATGGGTAGTTATTATGACCACAAAGCTGCCATCCCTTTCTCTCTCTCTGCCTCTCTCTTTTATCCTGTTTCTTTTGTAACTCAATCAATCATTCTACTCCAATTATGTTTTAAAGGATCATACTGATGGTCTGCCATGTTTAGCCCTTTGAATATGACTCACGGTATACATGACATTACTGCTGACCATTTACCAAAGCATACTGTGGTTTCTTTCAATTTCAAGGAAGCCACTGGATTCTCAGTACGATATAAAAATCAACTTGTAAAGACTGGAAAGTTCCTTTAGATGCTGAAGGTAATCCAACACACTATTATTATTATTATTATTATTATGTTTAATTATATTATATATTATATGTTTAACTGTACAATTGTATTTTGCCAACATTAACTATATTATTCAGGTAAGTGCGATAATGTTTTAAAAACTGACATGACATCTAAAAATAAAGCAATTAACGGGAAAATTGTCTGTTTACTGTATGTACAGTAAGATACATGACCGAAGCTCCGAATAGATAATGGCATGTATTGATGGCGGTATTGTCCTTTAATGCTGCTAATCACTGCCTATACCCAGCAGCAGTCGTGATGCTGATGATGTGAAAGAAGTTGAAGATGTCATGACAATGATGATGAATGCATGTGACATGTAGTTTCTCATTTACAGTTAGAAGAAAAGTAAGCATTCTCCCCACAAACATGCACACATATGCATGCACACATAATTTCACTGTGGGCACAAGTTGAGAATACTACATGCAAATTAAATAAAACTTAGAAAATGTACGACTGCATTGTAATGCAATGGCAGTTTTCCCAATTTTACTCCAGGAATGAAGAAATGTCATCACTAAGTACAATGCAGCGATGGCACTTTTCACAAAACGAAGTTGAGAATGGAAAAGTACATACAGTAACGTAACGATTTAATACGGCTTCCATATCTCTGAATTCATAAGTTTCTGCAGTGTTTAATTCCAGGCCCTGTATTCATAGCTGCTCTTACCTTAACAGTAAACTCAACCCTTGCTAATTCTGTAGATCAACACTAAGTTCATAGACACCTCTTTCACACACGCTCAGAATCCTAGGTAGCCTAAGTAGGCTGTACAGTGTGTGGGCAAATAGCATTTCCTAACTTTTAAACTGGGTTTAGTTTTTTCATGAATGAATACACTATTCTATAGTTCTTCATATGACAGCTAATCTACAAGCTTTATCTTTGCACAAAATTGGGACGCCAGTGGTTAAATCTGTAATCTGTAAATCTGTAATCATAAAGATTATTTTTTCCATTTCCTGAAAAGTACCGGTTTTGGACATAAGGGTTTCCGCCCGACAGCTACAATATGTGATTACAATACACACACAGTAGTGCATATTTTATGTAGATTTATTTTCTTTTGTTTGGTAAACAGACAGCAGGGTGTGGAGGGGAGGTCAAAAGGATAGAGGGTGACTTGCAGAGAAGCAAATGATGACCGTCCTCAGACAGCATACTTGTTTTTTACTTGTACAATGGAGCGCAATATTGGTTCAGTGGACAAATGTAATGAAGAGAAGTCTGCTGTGAATGGATATCGTCGCTATCGGGCTGAACGCCTCTCTCCAAATTTCATCTTTTAGTGTGTTTTTTTTTTTTTCATAAACGAATGCCCTATTTTATTCTTTGTCCTAATGCCAGTGTCACGCAAACGTAGTGAAAATAGCCGATCTACAAGCTCACAACGCTTTTTTTTGTGTGCCTACAATGACATTGCAAAGCAAGCAAAGTTTGTTGTTTACCCAGGGTGTCGGACTAAGCACGAAGCTTGTTTCCAGCCGGACCCTGCATGGAAGCCTTGCTCAAGGGCTATTCAGCGGTGATTCATGATTGATGTGATGAATTGGGGAATCGAACTAGGGACCTTCCGGTATCAAGGCCGCCCCTCTAACCACTAGGCCACCGCTGCCACTTGCCAGGTGGTTACATCTGTCTGTGAGTTTTATAAATATTTAAATATTTTAACCAATGAAAAGTATTAGCAAGAACTTGTGGCTAAACTACATTGGGTCCATTGGAACACAGGCTCTTTTTTCCATTTCCTGAAAAGCAACGGCTTGTATGTCCAATACAAGGTTTCCTCTATTTTAGTACAACATATATTTTTCTTTCATCCAAACATCATACAGTAGTTCCTTAAGCAATGAGATTTAGCAAAGTCCCGCCGAGTGTGTCTGCACAGAATACTCAAGATAACAGCACATTGACTGATTAATGTCAAGTTTGGGATAAGCTGTTTAAATGCTTAACGTTACATGCATGGATAAACACACACACAAACAAATATCATGGAAATGTCAAAAGACTATATTCACTGTCAGTGTTCATTTAAAGCTGTAAAGAGAGAGAGAACATGCTGCCCTGAGGATGTCCAAAATTGCATGTTTCCAATGTGGAAAGACACATACAGTAGACAAAAACCCGTCGCGGCTGTCATGTCATGACATTTTAGTTGACGATTAATTGTAGTATAAATAGGCTAATTGAGATTAACGATTTAATTGTGTTTTTGGCATTGGAACATATAATTGAATACAACTGATGACTTGTATTCAAAACAGGCCACATATTTAATAATTTAATTTAAAAGTTCATTGCAGAAATAGTTGATCTACAAGCTCACAACACGTCATGATGCGACGCGTTGTGACCTTGTAGATTGGCTATTTTTGCTATTTTTCAACAGATGAATGGAAACGTTTCTGACGTTTATGCAAAATAATTGCGATAATCTCAAATAATTGCGATCTGGTGATTAAGTAATAATTGTGACAGGCTTAATACACACACATGAACAAAAACACAGGTGTAAGAGAGGAGGGGAGGTGAGCAGCTGCAGTAATACATCATGAGTTGAAGGATAGAGAGCCAAGCAGGCATAAATCCCTCTCACTTCCAGTCAACCTTAAAGAAGCAGGGGCTGATTAAATTTTCATTCTCTCTCCCCCCACCCCTCTCCCTCTCTCTCTCTCTCTCTCAGATGTTATAGTCGAAATCCCTGCTGCCAAGTCTGTTGGTCCGTCATGTCTATGCGGGTGTCAAGATAACCTCCTAATATGGGGATTCATATCTAGACAAAAGAATATATATACTTTTCATTTCATCCACTGTGGCTTTTTTACAGCGTGGCTGGCTCTGCAGGAGGCTATAGCCGTCTAACAGGGCCGCTCTGTGTCCGTCTGTCTGCGTGTCCCAAGCTAATCTAGTGAACTGTTGGACTGTAATAACACATTTCTTGTGCACACCGTCAGTTGGCTAACTTAGTGCCTACATTTTTTAAAAGTTTTTTTACACATCTGTTTTATACGTTTAGAAATATCTAACTTAAATTTTAGAATGGAAGTCAATGGGGTTCAGATCGGGCTGAAACCTTAAAAAAAATTAATGAACATTAGAAAGCTATGTGACACTTCGAAAGGACAAGAAGCATTTTAGAACCATTCAATGTGTGGAACAATTTGAAACCTTATATTCCAGAATCTCTTTGCTGAGAAAATCAATGCCAGGGGGCTGACCTCTGTTCTTTGAGGCTGTTAAGAGACATGAACGAGACTGGATGAAAGGTTACAAGAGCAAAATGCCATCATTTTATCCTGAATGAGCACAGTTGGTGACAGTACTGATGATGGTGATGGTGGTGATTATAAGGATTTTGATGAAGATGATGACGCAAATGTTGTATTTGAATGAATGTCACAGTTTCCTCTGACATAATATTTTAGCAGCAGAGCCCTAAGAATGACGATGTCTGTCTGTCAAGCCATCCACCACTTTGGTCCCATACAACACATCTCAAAAACAACTGGCAAAACACATTTGTAAAAGACTCCATAGTAGCAGCAAAGAATCTAATTTGGCATAAATCATGAATAAATAATAATAATGTGCGTGTGTGTGCTTGCATGCGTGTGTATGTTTTATAAAGGGAACAGACATATCTTAGCTTCTCTCTCTCATTCCCTCAGAACAGAATTTCTTACATCAGCACACGCTGTAATTCAACTGCACCACCTTGCCTGCATTACATGACATAGAATAGGAAGTGTTGTGTGTGCTTTAAACACGCGCACCCACACACACGTGCGCGCACACGCGCACCCACACGCACACGCACACACACACACACACACACACACACACACACACACACACACACACACACACACACACACATTACATGACACTAAATAGGCTGTGTATCCTTTGCACACATGAACAGACTTATAACAGGAGAAGTGCTCACATGTGCAGACACTTTGCACATCAAAGTGCTTTTCACACGTGACTGTCGAAAATAATTAACCTTACGTACACATTACAGTAGGCTATGTGATCAAACTGGAGAGGATACATGCATCCTCTTACAATTCCCCAAAGATGGAAAAAGTAAGAGCTGTGGCTAATTGGGATTATAAAATCAAATTACCGAAAAGAGATTCTGCCTACCCACATGATTTGTAAGAGGGCCTGCCTTGCATAATGTATTTAATATACAAGCTAGGGAAATACATAAAATGTATAGCTATACATCAGAAGTTGTGTATGCGTGCGTGCGTGCGTGCGTGCGTGCGTGCGTGCGTGCGTTCGTCTCTCTCTCTCTCAAACACACACACACTCACCAGAACTACATTATTAATTTCACATCAGAGACTGAGAGGATATGTTACTCTAATGAAGTTGACAGCAGTGGTGTGTGTAAGTGAGCGTGCATGCGTATGTGCGTGCGTGCGTGCATGCATGCGTGCATGCATGCGTGTGTGAAAGACAGACAGACAGACAAACAGAGACTAGAGAGAGAATGTTAAGGCGCTCTCTAAGAAATATTTGGCTTGGAAAGGCAGACAGTCCAATTAGCTGGGTTCATGGCACAATGTCAACTCAGAGCCTTATTGAAGGTTAGGTTCCCCCTATAATTACTCTAGTGTCCAAATGCTTACTGAAGAATGATACACCTGGGATTCTGCCCGGTTAATGTTAAGACTGAGTTGTGCACAGGTGTTGCACACCATGAATAGCAGATCTAAAAGCGTTGTGAGCTTTTAGATCTGCAGAGTGCTGCCCAGAAGTGTGTATGAAAGGAAGAGAAGCTGTACTGTGTTACCACAGGTAAGGACACAATCAATGGTTCCACGTCACACAGTATGTAAAAGATGGCATGCTCATCTGCACTGCATGACAGAGTCTGTAAATGGGCTTTTTTTTCACCAACTAATCTCCCATGGCGACAAAAACAATATGGTCAGGAAGCAGGGTTTTTGGAAACAACAACACAGTTGCAAAACCCTTCTGATCTTGACAATTAAAACCCCACACTACGTTTTGCAACAGTCGTCTTTGAGCTCTATCTAATCCCATAAAAGTAGCATAGGGCAACAAGGAAATGGCAGAAAATAACCACATTTTATGTCATCCTTTTCCCTTCAGTCCAATATATTGCAAATCATGTGATATTTGTGTCCCTGCAGTCAATCTTTGCTACTCATGCAGGCAATATAAACCATCCCTGCTGCCTTGAAAGCGCTTTGTTGAACATGAAAAAGCAGCCTTCCATCACTTCTTTTCAGTGTTTTTTCTTTGTGTAAAGAACTCCAGCAGTGCATAATCAACCTCCGAGAAGTACTGCGCAAGGCACAGCCAAGCAGAGCAGTGTAAAACAAGCCATTGCTCTTATGATGCTGAAATCGTACCCGGAGATGATGCAGTACTCAGGACTCCTACCTCTGGGACCACATGTAGTCTCTTTGGCCTTGGATCGATTCTTACCAAAACCCAGTCTGCTGTGCTTCACCACCACCACCCATCATGCATTGTACCCCCCCCCCCCTTTATCCCCCTGAAAGGGACAGAATACCTCGTAAGATGCAATATAATACTGTTAGGATGAGCCGGTACAAAATATCAAACTTTTCAAAAGTAGCATTTTTGAAAGAAAATGTGAAAATAGCAGCCCTGTAACAGTATATGTCAGCCCTATAAACTAGTCAAGTATTAAAGGCTTATTAAACAAATATCTCCATTTAGAGGCAGTAGTCTATACCATACCTGGGGGTGCACACATCCAATCTATGCGCAGACTTGAGACCACAACCGTGACTTCAGAAATGCTAATACTTGAATTTGCCAACACAATTGATTAGACTGTTTTGTAATCAAAGCTTCTGTGCTTCATTGACTACACACACGTTTGTGAACAACACAGGCTGCTGTAGGCCAGCTGCAGGGTCTGCTGCTTGCTATGCATTTAAATCAAATTCCTTTATAACTTTGCACCATTGAGCCAGCCCTTTCTCTCTCTGCTGACATTCTCTCTGGCATTGTGTGTGCGTGCGTGTGTGCGTGCGCGCGTGCGCGCGTGCGTGCGTGCGTGTAGCCGCAAGCCAAGGTCCAGCAAGCTACTACAGGGCAAAAACAACATTTTCATAAACGGATGTACCAAACTTTTCTCAGTTGATCGTAAGGTAATTTTGGACGTAGAATCAGTTTCTGCTTGGAACATTTTTGTATTGTGCATATTGGACAATTTTCATATCCTACATTAAAATTGGCTACTGGGACTGATTTAAGTAAAAAACATAATGGAAACAGCTATGATAATTTATTGATCTTGTGATTTAGAATGATTCTGTCATCCTTTTTGAATGAGTAGACTATAAAGAGCAACTTCTTGTAGATGCACACTTACATTTTTAAACTGCTTTAGAACACAGCATCAAAATGCACACAGCTGCCTCCTCCTAACGCGCCATTATGTCACAGAGCGCTGAAGCCTCATTGCCTTGTGAATTGTCCTCCAGATCCGTGGAGTGTCAGTATGTTGTGATAATTAATGCATGTACAGCTTTAGCTGCAGACGCATGAGCAGACTGGCATAATAAATAAACTGCTGGCCGATACATACAGCTTATATGAACTTGGAACGAGTTCAATATGTAAACAAGTTAACTCAAGTCTCAACCAACTGGCTTTTTCATTTGACGTCACGGCTGCTTATTCTAGAGCTCTCTGATTGGTTAAGATGTCGGTCTGTGAACCCGTTTCTTTTTTTTATGATCAACTTTAACAGCATCTGATACTGCAGCAGTATCAGATGCAGCATCATCTACTGTATCATATTATGTATATAAAAAATAACTGCAAACAATCAATAGGGCATTACCTTATTATAGATAACATCAAGGGCCTACTACATGAAGATACACATTCCACTTCAAATCATATTTGTCCAACTGGTTATTCATCCTAAAAGATAACTTCTCTAAAGCAGCCACAGTTCCAAGCTGAGAGAACCATACATGTGCTGGAGGAAAATCCTCAGACTTCCATTCTTTAACAATGATCTTCCTGCCCACCATAAGTGCTGTATGAATCCAGTCCGCCAGAGGCGCAGGGAGTTTTCGTGGCGATGGATCACCCAGAATAAACAGACCAGGCGTATAAGGAATAGAGTCTGTACTCTATTGCATTGCCACAACACATGAATAAGTGTACCGGGGTCCTCCCCACACCTCCAGCAAACCGGCCTATCTCTGAGCGTAGCCCTGAACAATCTTGTCGGAGTCCAATAGACACTATTAATTATTTCAAATTGAACTAATCTGGTTCTAAATTCACGGGACATCTTCGTAGAATCATTTTCCATTCACTGGCAGTAAAGGACTGATTTAAGTCAACCTTCCAAATCCTCTTTAGACTTGAGGGCTGACCTTGGTGTGCTATCATCATTGAATAATATTTTGATGCCTCATGTCCAGTTCCAAATATAGTTGACACTATTTTCAGGAGGTCAAACTCTGTTGGCATATTGGGGTGAGGTCTTAAATTTGTCAGTAGTAGAAGATAAGATACTTCCAGAAGTGATTACGTGGAAGATCATATTTTAAATTCTGTGAAGCTTTTAACTGTGTCTCCCTCATACAGATCCTTCAGAGCCAGATTAACCTTTTCTACCCATAGATTCCAAATTAATGTTTTTTTTTATCAATAAGGAGCCAAATACTGGAAGAAAGGTGTTGAGGTATAAATAAATAAATAAAAAAGAGGGACATTTTCTTCCACACCAAACGTAAATGGAGAAAAATGGGATGGTTACTAATAGCCTCAGGTAGTTGAGCAGTGGTAAAATATACCAAAAGTAGAGAGACCAGTGAGCAAGATGTCTTAGGCTGAAAGCATAATGTTAAAGCAAAATATTTGGGATTCCCAAACCCCCCGATCCACCGGCCACTGTAACCTTTTCAAGCAAAGCCTAGGGCATTTGTTATTCCATACAAAATGATCGGTCTATGAACCTGTATAATCCAATACCTTGACACAGACCAGCGGGGCTGCCGAGGCACGAGGCAGGCACGGCATGGGGGAAAAAATTGTTAAAAGAAAGCATAGTTGACTGGCAGCACCAGGGGTTTTGTTCCTGGGCTCCCCAAGCTTCGGGCCCCAGGCTGAAGCCCTGTGAGCCCATGCGTTAATCTGCTCTTTCTGGCCTCTCTTGAGTCACTTCTACCTTTTCCAATTGATTGAGTGAGCGACAAAAATGCTAATAAACAGCTTAAATTTGGGAAAAGAGAAAAAGCTGACACAATATTACACGTGCAAACATAGTGAAAATAGCAGATCTACAAGCTCATGATTCGATATGTTGTGAGCTTGTAGAATGGCTATTTTCACTAGTTTTGAAACAAAACTTTTCACCTATAATGACATGCCTAAAATAGGGATCTCTTACTGATTGATAAAAAAATAAAAATACAAATATTGATTATTTTTTATAATCGATTAAATTGATTAGTTGCACCCCAAAACATAACAGACCAATACCAGTCTTCACTTTGGCAGAGAGCTGTAATATTAGTCTCCCCTGGTTGAAATCACATTTACATACATTTAGCACCAGCAAGGCTCTACACTTGAGTGATAGCTTGTTTCAACCCCCATCATCTGAGCACAGATCCCTGCCAGGCCAGGCTGCCTACCCAGGGCTGTGTTGTGACCTGTTATAGCTCCACCATGAAGCCAATTTGTGTGCCTGATCCTCCTTGGGCTATACTGGGAGTGTGCTTGCAAAGTTGCACAGCAATCGGACACTGCATTCATGATTTGTGGCATTTTGTGCTAAACTGTCCCCTTCCGCACATTTTGAAATCCAATTGTATGAAATCTGAAATAAAGTCTGACAGATCTTGATCACATCACTACATGGTGTACCAATTTGCATGAGTTTAGGACATAATCTGTATAAGTAGTAGCAAAAAGTGTGTTTTGCGCACGCACACAAAATAAAATCTAAAAAATTGACTATTTTCACCATATGACACCTCACTCCTCTCTCTCTATCTCTCTCTCTAAGTGTCTGAAATCTCTGAACATGAACATTTACAATGTCATGATCATGGGTCTTCTTTTGAAATAGTAACCCCCGACTGGCCTGGGTTATTTACACACCAAACCTTGTTTGTAGAGTACCAGACTAAAGCTGTTTCCATCACTCAGATCCCTACTGTTTGACTGAACTGAATGAATAAAATAGGGAGGAAAGCTTCTTCAATCAATTGACTAAAAACAAACATTGTGAGAGTATAGGACTATTTGAGCTATGTTCCCCAGCCAACTGCCATGTACAAAAGCTTGCACAAAAATAATTCAGATTGGCATTAAATGGCTGTATACTGAACTAAATCAGAATAATTGATCATGTTTGATTGATGAGGGTTGATGAATGATGATCAGCAAAAGTAATATCAGCCACTAGGCCTCCATGCTTTCCCTTGCTGTCCTCTCTGGTCATTAGCCTGATTTATACTTTGTCACGTGCAAATTAGCATATACATTTTTTTCACTGTATAAGACATGTCTCTGGACTTGTCTCATGTAAACATACATTACTAACTACAGTATAACTATTAGACAGGATCGCATGAATGATAACTAAATATATGTTTATTACATTTTGATAACTAAGTGATAGCGTGCACAATGGAACTCCATTATTTTATATGTATCCGTCTGTCTGTCTGCGGAACTGACTGACTCCCATTTATGCCATGACAACATCATGGATCCTCGTATCTATATATTTAGTCGATCGATATGGCAGTGGGTACCGCCCCGGGTACTCTGACAACTGGTACAAAGGGTACTCTGACAACAAGTTTAAGTACAACGGTATTGCATAAACAGGTGGGGGCCTTTCACACTGGTAGCATTTATTTTGTGCTATTGATTTGCATTCATTCTAACTGTTTGCGTCATTAAAGTGATGTAATTATCTTTCACCGCAAATGAAAGCATCAAACTGTTGAATTATGATATACGGTATATGAAATATTTGGCGACGCATTTTCGGATCGTTTATTCGACACACTCCACAGCACGCACCTATGCATGCACACGCACCAAACACAGACAGAGAGACAAACAAAGAGTGGCTGCGTTCATGTGCATGGTCACACGCACAGGACACCAACACACTAAATTTGACCACATACCCCGACACAGCTACAAGAGCATGCACTGACGTGCACTAAACACACAGTTTGAAG
Source organism: Gymnoscopelus microlampas (assembly GCF_963454915.1). NCBI lineage: Eukaryota > Metazoa > Chordata > Actinopteri > Myctophiformes > Myctophidae > Gymnoscopelus > Gymnoscopelus microlampas. The sequence goes on from NC_139943.1 coordinate 25,562,970, forward strand.
TTACTGCGTCAGACAGTGTACATACAGTATCGTCTCTGTCGGGTGGAAACCTCACATGTCCAAAACAGTTACTTTTCAGGATTCAAATTCAAAGGTAGCAAAAGTAGCAGATCTGCAAGCTCAAAACACGTCGCTTTCCACCACGTTTCGAGCTTGCGGATCTGCTTTTGATACTTTTGTGTGACACTGTAGTATGATCAAGTAGGGCATTAACTTAGGAAAAAACACAAACAGTTAAAATATGGACATAAGAGGTTTCCGCCCGACAGTGACAATATTATAATTGGGGTGTGGCTCCGGGCGGAGATTTGCGCTCCACTGAGTTGTTCTTCTCTGTGAAGCACTTTGTGGCCAATCTAATCAAATTTGATATGATTTTGATCTATTTAACAGTAGCCTGCTGAAATGACTACCTATCTTGCTTGCACTGTAGCAGTACAGGGAAAGGTTTCTTGCACTATAACCTTTCTATCATTTTGCTGGTGCACATAGCCCCACTGGGGCAGTATAGGCTAAGCAAAACAATGGATATATAGAGTGGATCAAAACAATGGATAGAATGGATCAAAACAACGGATAGAATGGATCAAAAACAATGGATAGAATGGATCACAACAATGGATAGAATGGATCAAAAACAATGGATAGAATGGATCAAAACAATGAGTCTATAGAAGGTGATGGCAAAAGTTCAGTTCAGTTCACACTCCACAAACATGCACACTATCTGTCTAAGAAGAACTTCAAGGTAACAGCAAGGTAATAATAATGATAAATTGCATTTTTATAGCGCTTTTCTACCCAAGTACTAAAAAGCGCCCCACAGTGGTTCATTCATTCATACATTGGGTGGTGTATGAATGGTTCCTCACTTCCCACATTCACACAGCAATGGTGGCAAGCTAGCGCCGACCGACTCATTGGAGGCAATGTAGGGTTGCCCAAGGACACTTCGACACCAACTCTGGGGGAGCCTGGGATCGAACTGGGAACCTCGCGGTTCCCACAAGCCCACAAGCAAACATACTTAAAGCACACACACACACACACACACACACACACACACACACACACACACACACACACACACACACACACACACACACACACACACACACACACACACACACACACACACACACACACACACACACACACACACACAGTGAGAAAATAGTTAGCTGCTGATCTGTTCCCATGGCAACAGAGCCCAATAGATCTCAGTTATTGACTGATGATGATTATCTCAGTGGACCTATTAAAGAAAACACCTACTCACACACACACACATGCGCAAGCTTACACACACACACACACACACACACACACACACACACACACACACACACACACACACACACGCACGCACGCACGCACGCACGCACACACACACAGATTTTTTTTTGGTTATGCATGGAGACAGGACAGAAAGAAAGAAAGAATATTGCTGGATGCACGTGTTAACAGGTAAGAAAAAGAGTCATGCCCCCAAGTCATACATGCCTGCTTTTAAAAATAGAACGATTAAGAATGAGTGGATGGTTTGGTCAGACTAACAGGAAGGAGGGAAGATACATTTATGTTTTTTTATCTAATGTCTTGGCTCCTCATTGAAATTAATATTTCAAATTCATAAAATATATATCTATTTTACAAGCATGGTGCATTAACAAACATGGGCCTTGTTCCAAATGATCATCTGACTTGTAATTTGACATATTCAGTCAGCAAGTCAAGCCATCCACTACAATCAGACAGCAAGATAATCAATCCAGCCAGCCAGCCAGTATATTAACCAGTCAACTAGTTCTTATAAAGATCCATACGCGTAACTGAAACAGACTCCAAAATAGACCTTTTACACAGCAGACATTTTGACTGGTAAACAAGGCTTAAAGGACAACTTTGTTTTTTTACAACCAATGTTTATGTTTTAGATTGTAATTAAAGTAAATAAAAGATGAGTGTTAAAAATTTTAAATTTACTGCTTTCTATAGTTTTAGCAATTTTCACAATCTTTTTTTACAGTGTTTTCACAGTGGGCGGGGGCATTCTGTCCGGTGGCTAAATATGTATTTTTTTAACACATTAACCCGGCGTTTTCTTTATTATTATTTACAGTAGCTCTTCTAGCCCCCAATAACTCACATCTGGCCATCTCAGACAGCCGGACCTTTTTTATTGTGTAAAAAAGGCATATTTAGCCACCGGACAGAATGCCCCCGCCCACTGTAAAAAATATTGCAAAAAATGCTAAAAATATAGAAAGCAGTAAATGAAAAAAAAATTACACTCATCATTTATTTACTTTAATTACAAGCTAAAATATAAACCTTGGTTGTAAAAAAACAAAGTTGTCCTTTAAGGTATTAACATTAACAGTTCATTTCCTTCTGGTGCACAGAAACGCCTACTATAAATGAAACACACCCACAATTAATGTTATTACCTTCAACTGTATTTACAGTACCTGCTGTCAAAATGCCTGAATAACCCTGCATATGGACCCTAAAATAGGCCAATATTCATGTGTAGGCCTGTAATTCCTTAGACAATTTTTGCCCAAACAATCTTGACAATGATCTGTAGCAAATGTTGGTTTCAACATATCTAACACATTGCAACATTGGGTAGATAAGACATGATATAGGTCTCAGAAGTAAAACCCACAGTAGCAGGCCTGCTTAGTAATTGCATCTTCAGAATGTTAAGACTTTGCTATAGGCTCTATAACCGCACTGATGCTAGGTAATGCTATAGCAAGGCTGAAAATCCTAAAGGCATTAATTTACAACGTTGGTTTTGAAATTTTACATTCAAAACTCTAAATCTGCTGCCTTTTCTGATGCTGTATGAACTCAGAACTACAAGCAGATCAAAATGCGTCACATTGCGACCTGTTGAGAGCTTGTGGATCTGCTATTTATGGCGAATATTCAACCAGAATAGGGAAACTGGGGTTCAATTGGGTAAATGATAAGCCTGTGCGTAAATTCAAGCAGCACGCTCTCTTTGGCACTACTCAGAAATGGACTCTCTTAGGCTAATAAAACATTTAATCCATTGCTGCTATTGTTCTGTGCATGGCTATATAGAGATCATTAATTATTTGTTTATAGCGACTATGAGACGTCCTCCTTATGGATCTGTCCATGGTAGTTGATCCCAGGGTTCAACATGGGGTTTGAATGAATAAGTGTTTCCTCTGCTCCCATAATGTCAAAGGTAATACAGCTGTCAGACCCAGGCTCTGTCTTCTATGATTGGCCCGGGGAAAATCTAAAGACAGCTGGTTAAGTTTAAGCATGGATTTGGTTTGGTGTGGTTTAATTAAGTTTAGTTTAATGTCAGATACTGTTTGTATGGTTGAGAGTAGGCATTTGTTGTGGTTTCGTTCATTTATTTTTGTTAATATTATGTACCGATTGTGTGGTTCAAGGAGCACTTCACCATCATATAATTGGTCCTTATTAACACTGATTATCAGATAATTCCTGTCTACTCACTTCAAGTCTCTGGAGGGCTAAGCGCAGTTTAGAAACCTGCCTACCAATGACATCATCGATGCGGATTCTAGGCTAATAGAAACTTCTGCTTTTCTCTTACTGGAAAGCTAGCACGCTGAAATAGAAGCCATGTAATTCCATTAATAAAAATGTTTTTGTTTTAAGTTTGAAATGAGCAAAAATGGTTACAGATAGATTATGTCACCAGTAGGCATGTTTCTGAACTGTCCACGGCCCTCCTCTGGCTCTGAGACAGAACAGACAGGGACTATCTTATACTGTATGAGCCTTAGTGAGGACAAATTATATTATGAAGGTTAAAAATGGGTGAAGAGCTCCTTTAAGCTTGGGTATGAGTTCTGTGTGGCTTCATTAATTAGGCTAATGTTATTTAAGGTTGGTCACTGTTTGCATGATTAAGTTTAATGGGTTTAGTGTAGTTTCATAACTTTTAATATGGTTGGGCATTGGGGTGCTTTTATTTAGTTGCCTTAGGCGCTGTATGGATACGTTTGAGTTGGCTATGGTTTTGGTTTCATTATTTCATTTTAGTTAGTAAGTTAACGGCTCAGTGTAGGCTGCGTAGCCTTGGATCAAGACTCTCATAAATGTATTTTATCGAGTCTGACTTTTGCATTCGTATCTACGATAATCTTGGCCTGCACTCCCCAGTGCGTCCTGCGTTTTCACCAGTAAAGCCCGTACTTCTCCGTACATGTACAAAAAACAAATATAAGGTGCGGTTGCCCCAAATGTTAACTCGCGCTTGGGAGCCTTTGTGCAATGTATTAGTCCGTATTTTTCAAGAAAGTAGTGTTTTAATCCCGTCTGTGTGGGATTCTGTTCCCTCAACTTCCCTGTATTCCTCAATGGGCGGAAGTGACAGGGCGCATCCGGTGAAAGTCGGAATTACATGCAATGTAAACAGGAAGTAAACGAGGGGGAAATGAAGTTCGGCCACAAACGGGATTAAAAACACTTCTTTATTGAAAAATACGGACAAATACATTGCACAAGGACTTCGAAACGCAAGTTGACATTTGGGTCAACCGGTTAAGCACCTTATATGTATTTCTTGTACATGTAGGGAGAAGTACGGGCTTTACTGGTGAAAACGCAGGACGCACTGGGGGGTGCTAAACAAGACTATCGTAGATACGAAAGTAAAAGTCAGACTCAATAAAATACATAATGATAGTCTTGATCCAAGGCTATAGGCTCAGCGTTTCCTTTACCACACTGCCCAGCGGTTGACTGTCCACTGCCAATAATTAGCGATGCGCCTCTGTTCCCTCGCGCGCAATGCTTCGGTCCCCACCCCCCACAGAGCAAAACAAAACAAAAATCACACAAAAAGATTAAAAATAAATAACGTATAGAAATTTAAAACAAGCTGTCAAAACCTAAGTAGACCAGACATTTTCATCAGTTCAATAAAAACATACAAACAGTTAACCACAAAATAACACACCCAAGCAAAAAAAAAAAGCAACTTTACAAGAATGAAACAACATGCATGGTCAATTTCACCAGCCTACAATGAACAGATGAGCCAAAGGGTCTATGCGCTAACGTTGGTACAGCTTGCAATAGGTTAGCAGCCTGGGTCTATTCTCAATGTGTTCCCCAAAAACATTTGGGGGACTGATCGATAAATGGCTACTTGGTGATGATTGGTCCATATTTTGGACCAAGAGCACAATGCCAATTACAACTCTTACACAACTCTTACACAGGGGTCATCGCCATGCTGGCTTGTAGTGGACATTTTTGTCAAAATTCAGGTTTTGCCATCAATATACAAAATGAAAGTAGACAAACACATAAAGAGATAGAGTCCTAAATGACCATTACAGGTCTGTAACTCTGAGAGTGTACAAATGTAACTTGGTCACGTTTGTACACCCTGAGTTATGGCCGGGGGTCCTTGAAAATAAAACGTTTGAACCACTGTCCTAGTGGACTCCTAATGTGCCATAGACAAGTAAATCAGTGTCATACATATTCTGAAGAAAACATGGAGACTGACATTCAGTAATTGGGTCTTGTCTTGTGATCAAAATAAGAACATTATAATGGTGTGTAAAAACAAAATAAAAAATGTGCCACGGACACATTTGTCCGTGTATGGACATATTGATGACCCCATGCTCTTACAGGTTGGTCAACAGCACAAATCCAGTATAGCTTTGGTCACATAACTTACCAGTGGCAGCCAACGAACACTGCATCAGCAGCAGGAGAATCCCAGTGGTTAGAAAACACCTGGCCAACATCGTCTTCCTTCCGACGGCCACCGTCCCCGCAGCAGCATGTCTCCATCCCGCGGTGTTTATCCCTCCGCCAACAGTCCAACAACAAGCACCGGGGCCGTTGCTGCTGATCCTCCCGCTGCCGGAGTCGCGCGCATATTTGGAAGCCATTTGGTCAACCAATTAATCCTGAAACAAATTCATCTAACGCTGTTGTTCCTGTGAACGGCATCTGATCTACCTGACACGCGACAGTCTCTCCACGAGCCCCTGCCAGGAGGCTCAGTGGACGAGAGGAAGGCAAACGATGCCGTTCGCGTGTCAAGTCCCCCTAATGCGACTGCAATAAGGCGCTCTCCATTTCCACTTGGTGCTGAAAAGCCGCGTTTATGTCATTTACCTTGAACAAAAGCCCCCCCGCCCCCGCCCCCAAAACGCTGGAACATCCACGGATTGCCCCGGTCAGTTATTGCTGCATCCACCTAAACGCTTTTCTGGCGTAAGTTTAAGGTTTAAATCATGATATCGTTCTCTCTTGTTGTTTACCGTCAACCCCCCGTGCTATCGTTAGAAGGCAAATATCAAGTCTGTGACGCCAGCACTGCCTTGATGTAAATTTTATTTAGCAAATGTGGGAACAGCCAGGAACTAGGCGTCCTCTGGTGGGAGCTGACGGCAGAACGGGTCGAGCAACAGAGTGAAGGGAACAGTAAATAACTTAAATTAGGAGACCATGCCATGGGGACGCTTTTCCCTCTACACACACTTATTCAGTAAAACCTATTGCAGGCAGAGGTGGGTATAATGAGTTACATTTACTTTACATTTACTTGAGTAGTTTAAGTTTTTGAATAACTTGTACTTGTAAGAGCAGTTTTAATGCTACACACTTTTCAATTTACTCAATTATATTTATGCTTTGTTTGGCTATATTCTGCTTGTTACTTTTATTTCTATCAGTTTTTTATTATTACATGCATGTTCTGTTTGTTTCATTCTCTCAAAGACTTGAGCAATATTTTATTCTATTCGACAAGCACTTATAATTCTATAGATTCTATTCTATGTAGTCTTATTTTAGACATTACATTGAATAACCTTAAATAAAATGAAGTAACTCAGTACTTTATTAGTCTTTCCAATACACTTTCTCTCTTATTCCAATAATTATTTGGATGACTATACTTTTACTTCTTTTTACTACTTTAAAAGTAACAATAATTGTAATTGAGTACAGTTTTGGCTACTCTATCTGCTTCTGATTGCAGGTGAATTTGTAAGAAATAGAGAAATGCAATCCCCTGGGTTCACTTGCTTCATATAAAAAAATAGCTAAAAAGCTTTTTTTTTTGGGGAAATATTGCCCAAGTTAAAGTCAAAGCTGGCTGCAATTTGATTCCTTGCTAATATAATATAAAGGGCCAACAATAATTGCAGTGTGGTGTTGATGTTTCAATACAAATAATTCAGGAAAAGACAGGAAACATGGTGTCATTATCCCAACACTGAATGTTGTAAAGTGTAGGCTTTATACAGGTTTTACAGAAAGGGCACTGGGAAAGCACATGTCTAATAATGAGCTTTCCCAGTGCCCTTTTAATCTAGAAGCAAGTCCTCAAAAAAGGCTTTCGTTTTTGAGATACCCTAACCGAAATAGAACAAAACACAACAGTGTTTTCCATTTGTTCCAATTATTCAAAAAAGCGACTCAAGTAAATGCAACTGAGTAAATGTAACTCATTACCACCTCAACACAGGGAAGCGAAACAGGAACTTAACATGTTTGTTCACAAGCACCTGGAGTTCCAACAAGCACCAAAGTACCTCTGCATATGTCTGGATAGGACACTGCCCTTCAATCAACACCAGTCGAATACTGTGCCTCAACCAGGTGTAGGAGCCCACATGTCAAAAAGGTTGATGCTGCAAGCAACAACTTTCTCCGAAGCATAAATGGCTGCCTGAAGCCCACCCATGTCCTACCTGCCAGTCCTTGCAGGAATAGGCTCTATACAGCAGCCACATTGGAAAGAAACTGGGCCTCTTCATTACTACTTCACAGGTCATTTACCAATTATACTAATTGAGGCTCTGTTCCATTCTGGTCAAACAGAGTCAGGGTGCTGATATTGTGCATGTTGGCTCACTGGAAACACTCTGCTACACCAGTGGGTCTCAAAGGGTGGTCCAGGCACCCTCATGATTCCTTGAGGGAGTTCCAAATGGCCCCTTACGTATGTGTAACTCTGGTTCCAGTTATGGGGGTACTTGAAATTAAAATGTTTGAGAACCACTGTGCTACACTAAACGGAACAGAGCCTTAATTAGTATATTGGTAAAATATAAGTAAGGAAGAGGCCCAATTTATTTCCAATAGGTGCTTTGCATAGAGCCTATTGCAATCTACAATTTAGGCATTTAGCAGACGCTCTTAATCCAGAGCAATTTACAGTAAGCAAGGTAAACACATACACCAAATGCATAGAGACAGTGTAGTGTCTAGCACCAGTCTAAACAATATAATATATAAATAAAATACAAAATAATTATCTGTACATTGAAACTATACAAATAGAATGCCAGCCAGGTCAACAATGAACCTGGCATCTGTCTAAATAACATGCTGCTATCTAAATTACATTTTATAAGTGCATAAGACTGGAAAGTCATCAAGGCTAGGTCAAGTGCTACGGGCTAAGGTGGCGTCTGAAGAGGTGAGTCTTCAGATTATTACCCCAGCCGGCCTCTAACGAGAGGCCATACCATCAACCTAGCAAGGACAGGCCAGATACTACATGACTGGCATATCCTGCAAGACAGTGCCTTCAAACAGGCTCAAGTCCCCGCACCTATACGATAAGGTGCCACCAGAGCTGCTCGGTTCTATCCCACCACTACATCTGTGAGCCAATCTACCACACCGGCAGGGGACCTCACCTGCGTACTGGAGTTGGCTGCTTTTAAAAACTACTAGGAAGAAGTAGGGCTTGGAACTTGGCAGACAGCGCAGCATTCGAGTGTGGCGAGCCTGAGCAGCCTGCCGAACACATAATCACCACTTGTGCCCTGTACAGACAGTACTTTGGAGGCCGGCAGTACTTTGGAGGCCGGCCTCTTCCAAGTGGAACCAGAGACAAGGGCAACACTGAGTTGGACAGTTGAGGCTGATACATGAAAACATAGGAAGTGTTTTCCATGTCTCCAATGAATGAAATGGATTGTTGTGAATTAGGCCAGTCCGAATATGGGAAAGCCAATAACTGGAGGATAGTACTCACTTTTCAGATTTACTGATGTATGAAAGAGGTATCTGCCCTATATCACCATAGTCAGAATGTACATGTAATTTACCTATAAACAAAACAACAAAAGATACTTAAATATATCCAAAGATTGCTGAATGTTAGTTGGTCATAGACAGAGTAGGCCCCTTTATTTTCAGATTACTTGTATTAAACACAATCTCTAATGTCTGTTTCCTCAGGCTCATCATTAGTGAAGAAACAAGATACTTGCAACTAACTTGGGTTAGAAGTTACTTCACACAGCAAATCAAGGTCACCATAGTTTCTTCAACTGGAGGCAGCAGAAAAAACAATGGATGCTTAAAGATTCCTCCTGCAAGCGTAAGAATCGATTCACCTCTCCTATGCCACCAGATGGCGCAAAGATTCACTTACTCACATCCTCACAGGGACATTCATGTCCCTACTTTATAGTAAAAAGTTATAATAACCAGAAAGGCACATATGCAACACCCATATGTACAGTAAGACTGATTCAAATGAAAATATAACAATCAAAAGCTATAATATTATGTGGAGATCATAATTGTAAATAATGTAATAATGTAGGTAAGACCTAAACACTGTGTTACAAATAGCCTACTTTACGCATTATATACTTGTGTATATACTCGTGTACAGTATACACAGTACCGTTGCTGTCGGGCAGAAACTCCTGCATTTCTTTCCCATAAATCAGAACACCCTTTACGTCTGTGTGTTGATTAAAAAAACAATGAAAAGTATTAAAAAGGCTTCTGACAAAACCTCCTCCAACTCCATTGGATCCTCAAAAGTCCATCAAAGGGGGGTGGAGTTAGCTGGTTTTGTTGACTCCAGGCTCCGCCCCCTTTTGACCTCCAACCTCATTATGAGCTTGGAGGTCCATTTAGCTGTTCTTATCAATGATGAACAAAACCTCCTAACTCCACTTTCTGTTTTGTTATAGTCATTTCCTGAAAAATGAACATTTTGCAATTAGCTGGTTTCTGCCCGACAGCAGAGATATATATACTGTATACTAGATTTTCAGGCCGCATAGTGGCTTTCAAATCCAGTCCTATATTGCACTGATCAGAGCAATTTGTGCCATGTTTGGTGGTGCTTGGAGCACACTGTGCATGTGGCCTCTGGTGTAAGTATTGTCTTGACAGACCCCTGAACAGTGTTTGTGTCAAGTTTGGTAAGGATTCATCTCTCAAGAACAGATTCTAACATGACCCCTGTGGTGACAATTGTCATGGCAGACCCCTGGACAGTGTTTGCGCCAAGTTTGGTAAGGATTGGAGCAACGGTACACCTGTGGCAACCGTGGGGGCCACACGTGGCAGGCCCCTGATCAGTGTTTGTGCCAGGTTACACAATTCTGAGTTCTACAAACTCAACATTATGAGGTAGTGGACATGTTGCTGGAAATAAAAATAACAATGAGTACAGCTGAAGATTTAAAAATGAATCACCTCATATCACTCATGTTACTATCAAGCTATAGTAAAATGTTGTATTCTTCCACAAAAGAGCCTGTAATAACCGCAAGGAAAATGTCAGTGAAATACAGACTTTGCTTATCCCACACAAAACACAGACGTGTGTGTCTGTTGGGGGGGGGGGGGTCCAAAGGTAATACTAGTCCTATGTGAATAGTAATTTGAGGAATCCCACAAAGCCAAAATTAAAAGGGATAGGAGGGGCACCAACCAATTATATAAAATTTTAAGTTACACACATCTACAGTGGTCCTCATACCTACTATAAATAGAGTCACTAACTATAAAGAATACTGTACATCACATGGATGCACCTGGGACGTATCATCAGTGTTGTAGCCTGGGGTCATAGGGTGTTTCGGGTCTCGCAACATACACCCTCGCCCAGGTGACCCGCCCGGGGTTGATCAAGCCCCAACTTAAAATTATTGAACCATTGTCTGTTTGTTCTAGTCCTTTCACCGCAATGAGGAGAATGGAGATTAAATGTGGAAGTGACCATAAGTGGCCTTATGTCTCTTACTGGTGCCATTGGAGGTTGTGAACAATGATGCATTGTGATTAGCTGAGGGAGTGGAATGTGTCATAATGCATAATGTGTTATAATGCATAACACATACGTACAATCCGCTGTAACTGACTTCATGCTGCACAGCTCTCATTAGCTCTTGGTTAATCATAAAAAGGAATACAATTAATTCAACGCAATACCAAAACAGAGCACAAACTGCAGTAGTTGAAGCAAAAGATCCTTTTTTATTCAAAGTGAATCTTGACATAGTACACCGTCAATTCATAATTTGACACTCACCAATAAGAGTCACCAAGAAGGAACCCGCTTTGTGTGACAAGTACATAAGGCTTGGTCACATTGAAACTCACTGAGAACTAGAGGGGGCAAACTGATAAGACACACATGAATACATCCAAACAATAATCATTTCCCCAGTCCTCATACTGTTGTATATTGCACAGTGCAGTTGCTACATGTCAAACTAGTGTAGCATTTAAGAAAAATCAAAAAACGAAATCATAAAGCCACACGATCTACACACATTTAAAACAGTAACAGCTTAAATTTAGGAAACACGTCTACATTTTTGTCTCTAAGTATATTAAACGTGAAGCCAGCAATTATAACTTTGTGGAACAACTTCTACTAAACATGTGTCATAGGAATTGTACAGGAATTCTTAAAACTTATTTTTCTTTCAGCCCAGTACCCAAATTAGATACTCATTCTTTCTTGACCATCATTAAACCCATTATAACTTTTATCATATGGGAACATAGCAAAAACAGAATGATCAATGTTTTTCCGACTTGAATTGGATTATTTTGCAAAGGAGGGGGATTGGTAGATTTAGCTGAATGAAGGCACTCCATCACCAAGGGAGAAAATATAAGCTACTTGAAGGTATTTGTAGAAAAAGTTCCCATAACTATTTTCCCATTTTGCTAGGCAGACTTAGATTTTTGATATGCAACCATTTGACCCGCTGTGACTCTCTCTCTGCATAGGGCTACAGGCAGGTGGTTTATCTCTGGTAATAATACCCTAAGCAATCAATTAAGAGGTGGTGTTATGGTATAGTAATGTACATTACTGTAACCATACATATGCATATCTTATCATGGGTGCTGAGCTGACAGAAAAAAATAACACATGGGAATCAAGAGAGGCTGCACATTACAGAACTAAATCGAACAGATGATTCTTTTTTCTATTCAAATTAAGATTCTTCAAGTGAAGGCAATCAGTGTGCCACCAAAACCATTCTTACACTTTTAATTCTATACTGCATCCAGAGCTTAGCAGTGCATGCTCCTGTGCTCCTCTCTTGTATATCCAAATATCAGGGATTGCCAACACAGTAGCATATTAGACAAATACAGAAAGCACACCCGTGACTTTAACATAGCAAAACGGTTACATCCTGACACAATAGATTAGATGTTGCATGGGGAGGGAACAACTTTGGACCAAAAGCTTTGTATCTGAGAACTAATAAAGCAATATGAAATATCTCAACTGAGACACATGATGATATCTGGTCAAGCCCGAGTTATACTTGGTTGCATCGTATCACGCACCAAAAATAGCCGATCTACAAGCTCACAATGTAACGCGCTGTGAGCTTGTAGATTGGCTATTTTCGGTGTGCAACTAAGTATGAATCAGGCATTATGGCAATAGCTGCACACAAGAAATCAAATAGACATCCCGGTCAAAAAACAGAGAAGATATCTCAGAGTAGCCATTACAAATGCAATCAAATATGACCATTACACATGAAGACCAAAAGACAAGACATTTTAGTTCCACAAATACATTCACGGTTGTGAGAGTAAAGCTTTGCATTTGCGTGTATTCGACCATATATTTGAGTACTGTACGGTGTTTCTTGGTGCTTAAAGAGTGTAGTAAATGTTCCCTGACTTATACTTTCTTAGGATTCTGAAGGAAAGCAAGGATTGTTTCAGACGTCAGCTTTGTCTGATAAACAAAATAACTTTGGGGTTGCAAGAGCTGAAATTAAGAGCTGATCCCCTTAGCAAGAACAATATTCTACAAAGTCGAACTGCTTTGATATCAATATCAACACAAGACACGATCTGTGAACCACTCATTTGAAGAAGGCACTAGTTGTACAGTACAGAGAAGTGTAAATACAGCCAAATAATTAATCAGAATAAAACTTGGGGAAAAAAAGAAAACATAAACACACCAATTACAGAATGCAAGGATGAACCCAACTTAAATTCCATGATGAAATACTGATGCTAAATGCATACACACACACACACACACACACACACACACACACACACACACACACACACACACAAAAATCACACCCATACACACCAAAAAGCAACAGAATAAAAAACAAACAAAAAGAAAACTTATACTTCCATTACAGCAGTTTACAATCACTTCAAAACGACAAAGCAAATATACAGAGGCACTAGCATATAAGAATACCATTTAATATACTCTATGATCAAAATAAACCCAACTCTATTGTATCTAGTCATCAGAACTACAATACAAAAGAATGAATGCAGGGTAGAACAAGATTAGTCCTCTAATTTCACAGCTACGGAAGTGGCAGATAATCAGTACATAGCAGCGTATTATCTATACATTCGACATACAGTTTGCCAAACAAAGCTAAGAAAAATAAAACCTCAACCTTATTTTTAAAATATAGTTCTCACAATATATTCTGATATCATCTCAATGATAGAAACAGTGTGTGGAGGTGAAAGGAGAGGTGAGGAGTAGAGCCGATGCTTCTGAAATGATTAATGAACAGTCTTTGACTCTTTGGTGCTGATTTCAGTAACATACCAGCTGATACGAGAGGCAATATCATTTGACAGAGAATACAGAGCTCTATGATACTAGGAATCAAATCCAGTTTTAATCGAACTCTGAGAAGGTAAAAATGCACCCGTATGCATTTGTTTTACACTCAAGAGTTAAATTAACACTTAGGGTTTTGCTGTGGCATCTACCCCGCAGGAATGTATCAAAACTGACAAAACAGCCTGCTTCAGACAAGTGTTTTGCCAGTATAGGCCATCTTGAACACTATAGCCCAGCAATGACACTGTAAAGATTTTAGGTTATTTAAAACACTGAGAAGCCGTTTGAAATTAAGCGTGAAACAATCTACCTGTTTGTATATTTCTTAATCAATACCACTCCCAAAATGTTAATCTAAAAAGTCAAATGCATTAAGTATAGCCTAAATGAAAACAAAACAAAAACAAAACAAAACACAGCAACCCGGAGGCCATCTAGATTGTATTGCAGTTACAGTAAACAGTGACAATACTGTTATGAATTAAGTACTATAGTGAATAGAAATCGATTATCAAAATATCAAATCACAACATTCTTTATGTACATGAAACGCTCTTTCAGTCAAAGCCCTAAACGTGCATCCACTTTACCTATGGTAAAATCATTCTCTCGGTTAGAAAGCAAAGTGACGGGTTAACCCTTGCTGAAATTAAAACTAAACCGCACCTCTATCAGCTGAGCCCGTTATATTCTTAACGGAAGCCGAAGTTGAAGTGCTGCGCAAGCCCGTTTCCATTAAAATTTTAAATCGATGAACCATAGACTCCATTGTTAAGGCACTAGAAGATGTCAGCAGCAGTGAGTCTGCCCCCCAAAAAAAGAAAAGAACATTTTGAGTCTGTTCAATACAGGATGGCTTAACAAAAACAGAGCTGACTGGTTAGCACACACGCTACAAGGCAACAGAGATAAAGGGAAGGGAAGGAAGGCTTGATGGGGCTCAGACAAAGAAAACCCAGCGTCATTTCATATTCCTAACATTACGCAAAACAGTAATTAACTGGAGATAATGTGCAAAAGACACATTATGACTTCGAATTTCTCAATCATCATCATTGACTTTAATCACCATTATATCATGCCACTTCCTTTGTAAAGCTTTGTAGATTTGTATCGGCTGACATGATTTCACAAGGAAGTCTCTCAAGAGTCTACCTTGCTCTGACATTCAAACAATACCACGACTGCAGTAGAGGTGACGAAGGTCTTTCACTTTCCTCTCGCCATCGTCCTCACACTGCTCACAAATCTTTAAATCATCTCGAGCAACATCTCGGCTCATTTCACTCTCATTTATACATTATCATCAATTCTCCTATCATTAATTGCGTCTTCCTTGTTCTCTTCTTTTTGTTGATGTTGTGGGTTTAATTACAGATGTCCATGTTGATTTCTACTGCTGCTTCTACCCGCCCAGGTCCCAGCCCGTTTCCCCATCATGTGATATTGCTGCTGCCCTGTCCTGCTCCTCAGATATACGAGTACTGGTGGTGGTGGTGGTGGTGGTGGTGGCTGAGCTTGGTGGGGCTGAGGGGGAAACCTGTGTAGGCAGCGGGCGAGGCCATGTAGGAGTGAGGAGGAGGGGGGAAAAGAGGCTTGAACTGATGGGGGTGGTGGTGGTGGGGGTAGCTTGGCTGGTGATGGTGATGGGGGTGTATAGTCGGAGAGGGCAGCAGCCTGTGGGTGTGGGGAACAGGGTGTCCAGGGTGGTGGGGGTGGGTGTTGATGCCCAGAGTCACCTGGTGAACTATAGCTCCTCCTTGGGGATGCGAGAGGCCGTAGCCAGGCTGGAGGAGAGGGGGAGGGTGAGGGTGAGAGGGGAGCATGGCGTGGGGGTGGTGGTGGTGGGTAGCGGTAAGGGGGCCGGCCGGAGGGTAGGACAGCAGGGTGTGGGTGGGGAGGCCCTGCGTGTGAGGGGCGGCGGCTGTGTGCGTGGGGCTGCTGTGCGGCAGATGGGTGAAGGTATGTGTGTCCATGGTAGGGGGGATGTAGGCGTGCGGCCGCAGGGGGCCATAGTTGCCGTTCCATTCCTTGCTGCTGTGGTTGGAAACGTAAGGCTGCACCTGAGGGGGAGAGCGCTTCGTTAGAGGCCCAGTTTGTTAACTCTCTTTGTATTTTTTTTTTATAAAGTTCAATGTGTTCTATGAATAAAAATGTTTTTCTTTCCAGCAGCCTTGATACAGAGACTGAAACACCAAGATCATCTGTTTTCAATCTCTTTTCCTGCTGCATGATGGATTTTCATTCCAAATGAATTCAAATCTAGCATGCGAGTTAATTTTGAGTTATAGTGGTAGGAGTGAAATCCTAAAGGATACTTTTACTAAAGATACTTGACAGAGAAGACTCGCCAATGATTTGAAATGGTATACAGTAGACTTCCGGTGTCCTAAGTGGGCTCGGTCACCCAATGAGAGCGTTGTCAGATCTCACAAACATCCTGTGATCTCTGTTGCAAGATCTCAGTGTGTGTGTGTGTGTGTGTGTGTGTGTTGCTGACACAGAGACGAGCGTCTCTGTGTCAGCAACAAAAAAGTTAATTTCCTCCTGAATGTTTTTATTCCGGTATGTTTGGAAGATATGAGGCTTGTAAAGAATGGGTCCAATATTTACTCCCGTGAGTATGGGCCAAAATCATTGGTCACGATCTGTGCTCACATTCACTTGGAATTGCTCTCATAAAAGGGGCGGGTGTGTCTCGTTTTCATGTACCATAGACTCTGCTTTTATCAAAATAAATGAAAATCATAATCATACACCGCATTCAGGCGACAGTATGTCGCCTGAATGTAGGGGAATGTGGGAACGTGGGAAGGGGAACTATGTATTATGTTTACATATTATAATTATTATTATGTGAGCGCTCTGAATGTACATTACACAGCTATGTATCACCATTATGTCCACCAACCATTGGTCCAATAGTTATTTCAAATAAAAAAAACACATTTTAACCTTAGTAGTGGCTCCTGAGCTGCAAGTATAATAACCGTAATGCACTACTACATTCATGTATGTTAAAATGGTTAAGGAAAGCCACTTAATCAGGTGCTGGTAGGTTGCTTACACAGGAAAGCAAACAGCAAAACGCAGTGTTCACTCCATTTTGTAAACATGATTAAACTAGAAAATGTGCTCCTCGGAGCACAGGTCTCCACCAGTAATGTTCCTGATTAATCCTGTCTTACCTCACTTCAAAAGATATAAATGATCTTTTGAAGTGACACACCTATTTATAGGGCTCTATTTCATCATGCGTCTCGCTAGCCAATCAAAGCACACTCTCTCAACATATTGTCACGTGTCACGTGAAGCTTGACCAATGTTAGCTTGGTGGACACACGGAAGGACGAGAACGAAAACATAGTCTCCTGGCGGAGACAATAAGCAATGCCAGTAAAGTTGTGAGGGTTAGGATCCGGGAGGGCGATTATCCAATGACATTGTGTGACCTCAAACTCCCAGATTCTGAGCCTGCAGAAATTGGGTAGACAGGAAGTGAACAGAACTGACCTGTCCAAAGCCCAGTGGCTGCTGATGCTGCAGTGAAGTCACCTTCTGCTGCCGGGGCAAGAGGGGGACGGAGGGGAGGATGGCCACAGAGGAGGGAAGATTCCGTCGACCTGCATTGCCGCAGCGTCCTTTGGACCGGGACCATGAGTCTGAGCCTGGAAGAGGAACAGAGAATACCCATACTCATCAGGTGGGAAGATAAGTGACCATACTCACACCGTGGCCATCATGCCCTTATGTCCCGGGTTGGGGTTTTCTACCCCCGAGTATGACTGTCGTAAAAGATCAAAATGGCCGCTGTGTAAATATGCTCAATACACCAATTTCAAGTTCAACACGCATCACCTGCAGGGATTAAAACATCCAAACACGCAGTCTTCAAACAAGACCTGAAGGGGGGAAAAACTCATGCAACACAGAGGAAAGGTTCAGAATCAGATAGGATGTATTTTCATGATAACACGAGACCTCTTTGTAGCTTTTTCAAGTGGGGGGGCGGGCGGGGGGGGGGGGGGGGGTTCTCTTTATGCGTTTTCAAATCATAAAAGATTGGATGGCTGACTTGAGATTCAGTAAATAGGAAGTTGTGGCATTTATTACAGAGTTAACCTCAAACTTAAGTGATCTTGAATAACTTTAACAGTCCTATCCAATTTCTCTAAGATGGATAAGGAAGCCACTGTTAAATGACAGATTGTCACTGATGCCACTAAACTTGACCGGAGAATTAACTAATAATGGCACGGGTCCAGTGTCTGGTTCATTTATATACAGAGCAGGGCACAGACATGTTGACCAGGCAGCAGATGGCAGGATGGGTCCGAGGCCTGCATTCAGAGCCTAGCACTGCCACAAACACATGGTGCACTTCCTGTCAGATAACTTGCAGAGAGTAGATATTTATAGAGCCTGACAACTCTCTGACAGACACGGATTACAAGGTCTGTTTCCACCAATGTTAATATTAAAGCCTGGTAATAGACAGAGGAAAATAAGTAATAATAAATGGATACAGATGTTTGGTCTCAGATAAATCTACAGCACATGATTATCAGGATTATGCCGCTTATGGACAAAAATGTGGTCCTTATTCTTTGTGGCATATTATATAATATATATAATATTTGCACTTTGAAAAGTTATTTTTATATAAAGCAATACTGTAGCTTGTACGGAATTACATTAGGGGTCCCCAAAATGTAACACATCACAAGTTCCAAGTGGGGGGTTACATACAAATGATCAAGCGCCAAGAACGTCTACATGAAGTACATATGATCAGTTTTCTGGAGGACTGGGTAATATGATCAGTTTTCTGGATATCTGGGTAATCCTGTTCTCAGTCATTGTCCCCTTAAGGCACTGGCTGAGCAAACATGACAATTACTGACGATGGAATGTTTGAGCTACAGTAGCGGTGTGGTAGAATAACAATTGTCCTTTCATGGCTGCAGCATAATGTAAGTTTTACTGCTGTCAAGGAACGATTAAACCCATCTTTCATATAAAATGCATGAGCATCTTTCTTCATAAAGGCCGGGCACTGTGACAAATTGAAGTAGATAGTTAAGTATAGGCTGGAGAAACAGAGGTAGAGATACACAAGAGAACACACCAGAATGTTGGCACTCAGCAAAAAGCAAAACAAAAGCACCTCAGGAGTTAAGTTGATCTTAGACTCTGATCTACAGACAGTTTTAAGTTCTGCACCCCAAACAAACTGGATGATTGGGGAGAATGGTAAGGTGAACTAAACTGAGATCAGTGTCTACAGGCAACTTCTGCCATTTGGTAAGAACCAGCAGAGAGAGACATTGGCCGTGAACCAATACGTAAAGAAATGCATCCATTTCCAACAGGACTGTATACAGAATATAAAGAATATGTTGCATTATTTTCCCCAGTGATGTCAAGGACAAGGACAGTTAAATTGGGGTATTTCAGAAGAAGCTGAGATGCTTGTCTGTCCTTCCATAAGAAATTGGACATGTGGGTACAGACAGTTATGCGTGGGTGAGGGGGCGATGTGACTGACGTGACTGCAACCCGATAACCTCCCCCACAGCCATCACGGTGACATGTGAGACAGGCTAATGGTTTAAATGAGGTGGTGTTTTTGTATTGTTATATATGGCTTTTTCACTACAGAACCAAACTGTGCGAATCAGTCTTGTTCGGTGAACCAGCTTTGTTTAAACATGCCAGTACTCATTTAATTAGATAAACTGGGTCCAAATACATAAATTAGATAGAGATATTCTGGTTTAGACCACTGCAATCACGTTAATGAGTATGGGAAGGATGTGAACAGAGCGGATCTACAGTTGGACGGTCTAAAAAGTTATATGATGGGGGTTTTCCAATTAATATAGTCTCCCATAAATCATAGACTATGGTCAAAGGAAAGGAAATTGGTATTCATTAGTCATTATTAAACATTATCTTTAGATAACACTAGTATTTCCTGGTATGGATGCATTTCTAAGGTATTAGAACATGACCAGCTCTGCACCGGTCATGTTCTAAAATGATCACCTGTTACAGCCTCTATGACCCACTACGGGGTGGTAAGCCCCGATTGCTCCCATATGACCTGCAAAGCAGAAATGGCCAAAGCACAGGTGACAGACCCAGTAATATGGGAACAGTTAAGTGAAGAAACATTAAATTAAATCCAGTCATAACAACACGTGTGATGAGCATACAAACTAGATTAGCTATATAAAAACAAGTTAATTTATCAGTTCCTCAAACAAAGACACACACACAAACACACAGTCATAATTTATAACTCACTGTGCCACTCACCAGTTCTATGGGCACGATCCTCTGTTCCCGGGCAATTATTGTTGTTCTGTACTCTCATTGGTGGAACCACCATGGTCCTGACTCCGTGGGGACTCCTCCCCTGGACCACAGGCGCCGCCAGTCTTGCCACCATTGCAGCCAAGGGCGGGCGGTTGTTGTTGCGGTTGCCATGGTAACGGTAGGGGCTGTTGCCACGCGGGGAGGTGGACGTGTCAGAGGTGGGCGAGCCCTCCACCGTGTCACAGCCGCTCTCGTGGCCGTCGTCCTCAGACATACTGGACGTACACAAAAACAACAATGGCCAGTTAACCACTTGAACCTCAGCATCCATAATCAGGGGGGAACAATAGCTAAAAATAGCTGATCTACAAGCTTGTAAATCAGCTATTTTTGGCAAAGAGATATGGTGTAGAGGGAAAAAGCAGTCCAAGTACAGAGCCAACTCGGGTCCAATTTACTAAGTCTAGAGGGGTTTAAGGGGTTAAATAAGGTGACTGGGAGCAAAGAAACATTAGCCAGTTGATGTGGGCATTGCGGTACGCTGGGAGGTAATTCCTCACAAGTGACTCCAGTTCAGTGGGAGTCAAGTAGCCTACTCAAATGTCAATTATGAGGGAAAAAGTGCTAATTTGTCAACGCTGTGAATCAGTGAATAAATTAAAAAACGCCCACACACGTGTGCAGATATTGGCTCCAATTTATTCTCTCAACTTGCGCCCTAACGTTAATGTTTGCCCCCCCAAGAATTGCCCTCATTATCAGTAACTTGACCGAGCTTCCCTGAGACTTGGGTCACATAACCCCCACCCGCCCATCCAACCAACCAACCACTCCCCAACCCCTGCAGAATGCTACCTGTTGGGCCTCTTGCATGGTGAAAGAGAAGGACTGGACTGTGGTGAGTTGGAGGCAGAGGAGCCGGTGCTCAGGCTGCTGTCTGGGCTGCTGAGAGAACACACTCTCTCCATAGACACACTGGTGTTTCTGCACGCCTCACAAACACACTCCCCTTTACACCTAGGAGAGACAGAATGTCAACTATCAATGGAGAGACACGCGATTGTACGGCTCACATTCACGCCTCCAGCCTGAGATTAATGAATTTATAGAACTAGTTCTATAAAAACATACCCCCCCCCCCCCATCCCTCACACACACGCACCCCGTGTCTGATTTTCAGTTCATTCATAATTTACGGTTTGGGCTTTTATTAGTTTTATTGCACAAAATTAAGAGTCACTCTGAGAGGAGAGAAACATAGTAGAGACTCTGAAAAGAGTTAACAGCCAGGTTCATGACGTGCTTAACACCTAAATAGAACCTTCTACTGTGAGATGGTGGGTCTGACATCGCATTAAGCTTTGAATTATTTGGTCTGTAGCAGATGATAGGCCTCAGGGATCGAGAGAGTCATCCAGAATCAAGCTTCTGTAGGCTGTGAAAGATTAACATTATTGGTGTTACTCACTCTCGCAGACGGCATCTCAGACCATCTTCGTCCTCCCCGTCTTCCCCTCCGTCTGTCCCTTCACTACGAATGCTGATCACACTGGGAGTGGGGCTTGGCGTGTCACCCATTAGGACTGCTACTTCTCGCTGTTGCTGATTGGACACCTCCAGCTGTCTGTTAGAGGGCGGTGCCACCTCTTTGAAACAGCTCACTTCCTCCTCAGCCTCATCTTCCTCTTCATCTGTGTTCGGCACCTCCTGGTTTCTGGTTCCCTGCTGAGGCCACTCCCTCCGTGGTCGATTTCTTCCCGGTGCAACCTGTCCAACAATGTCCACCATCTTGGGTGTTCGACACATGGACACGTGGATGTTGCTGGGATGAGAGGAGTTCCTTCAGATAGAAATAATGAATCATACAATAGACTACATTAAAGCAAAAGTTCAGTATTTCAGTTGTCAGGCCTGTTGAATGAAGGTCTAACAACCGAAACGTCGAATAAAGAGCAACCTTTTTGCAAATTACAGACCTTTTTCTTTGATTTGTAAAACCCCAGAGGCAAAAATGTTCAAAATTATTCAAAACGTAAAGAAAATATTTATATAGATTCTAACGATCTATAAGCTTACTATGCATCACACTGTGACACATGAGATTGATACTGCTATTGTTGCTACTTTTGTGTGACATAAAAAAAAAATATATATATGACAAGGTTTCTGTCCGAC
Source organism: Gymnoscopelus microlampas (assembly GCF_963454915.1). Taxonomy (NCBI): domain Eukaryota; kingdom Metazoa; phylum Chordata; class Actinopteri; order Myctophiformes; family Myctophidae; genus Gymnoscopelus; species Gymnoscopelus microlampas. Next base: position 25,585,369 of record NC_139943.1, read on the forward strand.
AGCGACGATATATAATAAATGGGCTGTTTATGTAAAAAAAAATGTATTAGGGCACCTTGTGTCCAAATACATAGAAGACACAAATAGAAAAGGTGGGAAATACTACACGTCTCCGAGCTTGTGGCTTCTATTTGTGCTTCTATGTTTTGGGACATCAAGTACCCAAATAAATTGTTCTTTTGCACTTACTGGTGGCTCCCTTACTCATTTGAGTGTACAGTTTAAACAGGGGCAATTTCTTCATTAACTGCGTAGTATATAATGATATAAGTAAGTACTGGACATATCTGTTCCTTCAAGCTTAAAAGACTCACCTGTTGTGGGCATGTCGTTCCTTAATGTTCCTTTTATTGGCTGGCTGGGGCCACACAACGTGAGCTATGCCAATGTTGATTGGTTGAGGGGCAGTCATGGCTGACATGTGATTGGTCATGAGAGGCTGCTGCATCACAGAGTTGTAGTGGCCGCTATGAGGATGCAATTTCCTGCAACAGGCAAAAATGCACCAAACTGAAGAATGTTGTGCTTTGATAGAACCTTTGTCAAGCTTCATTTTTTTAAACAACAAAAATAATTAATTAAGTTTCCATGAGCAAAAAATTGCAAACATTTTGACTTTTCATTTCACGTGATTGGTTTATTCAACAAATTGTTAAGTTGTTTGTGAAATTTAAACCAGCCTGAACCATTCTACGCTTAACATAATACATGAAATTCTTTTAACTCCGGAATAAACCCATTTTTCATTACAACAAAAAACCCCTCCATGACCACTGAGAAATTCCATGCCACGGGAAAATCCTAAAAGCAGGGAATTTCCATGATTTTGACGGGTGACTCACCCCCAGTCGCTGATCCTTTGTGGCCCAGTGTCGTTGGTTAGGGAGGAGGGGGGTGGGGGAGGGGGGTGAGAGGGAGGAGGGCCCACCGTAGTCATCTGTTGCCAGGCTGCTGGGACGAGGAGTTGCTGCCCTCGGCTAGACCAGGCCTGCTACGCGGGACACAGAGCATATGTTAATACATAGTCAAATCCTCAGAGTTCATTATACACTCAAATGGATAAATTAACATAAAGGATTTAGAGGTTAAACAGTTTGAACAGTTAATCAAAGTAATACATTTAATCAATTATAACGATATATTTTTTTTAATTTAAATAAAATAATCGATTTTCAAAATAAAATAGCAGATCTACAAGCTCACAACGCATCATAATGCGTTGTGAGCTTGTAGATCTGATATTTTCGCGTGACACCTTGTACAACGAGGTATAAAATAGGGTTTAGGTAGCTTCACATTTTTGTGTCGTCAATCTACATGGCTTTTACATGCATGCATTTGAGCTCACGGGAGACAACTCTGCAGCAAAGATGTGCAGCAGTGACACCAGTCACTTGTAGTAGAGATGTGTTTTACCTGTGCTATGACTCCAGGCCTCATCGGTAGGGGCTGTATAGGAGGGGCCTGAGTTACCATGGGAACCGAGTACCCTGCTGGCTGATTAAGGTTGCCTAAAAACAGTAAGAGTTGCCATTTATTCAGTGCCTTCCATTTCTGTGATCAGCATTGAGAGAGATGCAGTGTAGCAGATAAGGTAATAATGCATGTTCAGCAATGTTATACCATCTTTGGTAAACTTGGAGGTTAGAAGTAATTCATTAAACTTAGGCAAAATAATGCTGGAACTGGTTATCTAGCCATTTGTGGCTGAGATGGATTTGGATTTATTTCATTTTGTGTTCTTTCAGCCTGGTGTCCCCATTTTGGAAATGTCAGCGTAAATTCAAAGAAATTCCCCCAAATCCTCAAAAATAGCAAACATAGCCGAATTACAAGCTCACTATGTGTCACATCGAGCTCGGAGATCAGCTATTTCCTCGATAATCGCTGGAGGACAAAGTAAACAGGGCTTACGCGGTTAAACAGGAAGTGGACTTCATACCTTGCATGGTTGGCGGACAGAGAATGAGAGCGGGTGGGAATGAGTCACTGCACCCAAACTGACCACTTCCAGTCGACAGAGCTATCCCAGGATGCATCACTGACGGTGCTGACTGGGTCATAGCCTGCATGGGGGAAGAGGGGTGAGGGAGAGAGTAGAAGGAAAAGGGAGCATGTTAATATAATAAAAGGGGTGAGAAAGAACATGACATGTAGAATAGGCAGCCGAGCAGTTGCCATGTTAAGTGGTCAGACGGGTGGGCCACGTGCATTTTCAGAGCATGTTTATTTTAATGATGAATCAATCGATTATGTATACTTTCAGGTCTTATTTATTGGTATCACTATAAAAACACCTTCAAGATTTTAAAGAAAAAATACCATCTAATCCCCCCCCCCACCTCATAAATTCTTGTTATTTTACATTATATTATTATTATATTATTTTTTGCAATTATGTGCAACCTGAGCACAGGTTGGAAATCACGGGTGTAGGGGAAATAAAAGTAAAAAAGTGGTGAGATGAGTCATCACTGTTTGTCATCTTCACTCAGCTGCACTTAAACCCCCAGAAACTAGTGTACTGTGATGATGCTGCAGTACCACCTTCTCTCCAGAAGATGACAACCTTGTTTGAACCACAAAAGTTGGCAAAAGTTGCACCTACCCATTACATCACCCAAGATTAAATAATATAGCCAAGTGTATTTATAAATATGTATTCATACATTCTGTGTTCTGGACATACCCAGAGAGGGTGTCCAAAGGTCAACCATCTAATGAATGACATAATGTCTTCCCAACTGAATGTGGGATGTCCTGGAGCAGTGGGCATTGTTATCGTGATCTTAAATGGTTAAATAAAATAGAGTTCTGATTATGAGTATTTTATATTAACTTGTTTATTATTCATTGTATAATTAAAGCTAAATGTTCTTGAACATTCTAGCATATATTTTAGCTTCTTTGATCCATTTTGTATCGCAGAGACAAGAAAATATCACACTGGGGGCTGTATACAGTACTGCTTAAATTCACCATTCCATTTAATCACATGAACCCTAGTGATCCTATTCTGGAAATGCTATAATAGGCGAACATTCTGGGAAATGGATAAATCTACAAGCCCATAACGTGTTACAACCGCTGTGAGCTTGTAGATCGGATATTTTCAGCGAAGACATTTGATGTGGAAGGAAAAAAGGACTGGGGGACCTCGGGCCACAAAGTATAGGCTTAAGTGGTCAATATCCCAGTGCCAGACATCCAAGCCAGATTGTGTATTTGGAGAACACTGCTGTGCCGCTTCAGTGAACCATGACCTTAATGATCCTTACAAAACATTTTACCAACTTACATTTCTACCTGCTTTTCTCTGCCAGCAAACTATGCACACGCACAAGCACACACACACACACACACACACACACACACACAATACCTGAGAGTGTACTGGCATGGTGCTGTAACCCATAGGAAGGGCAGTCGATGTGGTAGGGGCGGGTGGGGGTCTGGAGAACTGAACCGTGTTGTGGTTCACAGCGTCGTACAGGGAGCTGGTGGGTCGATTGTGGCACATGTCCATGATGTGGAAGCATGACTGCACACTAGAGGAGGAGAGACAGTGAATCACAGAGGAGGACAAGTAGGGCTGAGCAATATATCGATATTATATCTATATCGTGATATGAGACTAGATATCATCTGGGATTTTGGATATTGCAGTATTCTGATAATGTCATAAGTGGTGTATTTTCCTAGTATTAATCACTTAAGCCCTATCTTTCAAATATTTCAAAATGGAACCGATCTAGACGCTCACAAAGTGTTACATTACGATGTATTGTGAGCTTATAAATCGGCTATTTTTGCCATTTCACAATTTGTAAAATTTGTAAAGAAAAAAAAACATTATAATCACATTACGAAATTATCACCACATTATCGATAAGAGATATTGAGACAGGATAAGATATTTGTCCACATCACCCAGCCCTAGGACCAAGTCAATGGAACGTGTGTCACTGTCACGTGACTGCATGCAAAACCACTTCGGAGCCACTGAAAGGGCAAAGAGGGCGACGCAGGACGTGCCGCAGCAAGTAAGCGGGAGACTGGACTCTTTCCTCTTGATTTAATCGGTTACTATAAAAGACTGCTTAAGAACGTGTCGCGCATGTGTTTTGTTTTGCGTACACCACGGTGCACACGTCAGTCAGTGTATGTAACTTACTGGTTACTGTGCGGGTAGTCCAGCAGATGAGTCATGGTGAGGAAAGGATGACAGAGGACATCGGACGGAACGGTCCTGTCCTCGGCGTCGAGCAGCAGCATGGTCTTCAACAGAGAGACAAACTCCCTCCTGTCGGCCTTCTCCACCTGCACGTCACCGCTGTCAGGACTCAGCACCAAGTTCACCTGAGAGAGCGCAAGATCAATTCAGAGATACAGTATGATAAAAAGAAAAACATGTTTTTTTGTGGTTTCTCAGGCCTACAACTAATGGGCTGTCCAAATAAATATACCCATGAGACCATGATACATAGCAGTCTATGATCTACACTCAACTACTGGGTGTAGGCTACTCACATGGGCAATGTCCTCCAGACAACTGAAGATGTACTTCCTGGCCTCTTTGGACTTCAGTCCCGTCTCCTTCTCATGGTCTTCTGTTGACTGGATGGACAGCACAAATATTCAGATAAGGGCAGCTCGATTATAGCAAAAATCACATCAATATTGAGATCACTATTATTTAATATGATAACTCTTTGATTTTGGAAAGATCATGCATTTATTGCCCTTTAACAGTGGATTTTCTTGGACTCTTCTAAGTTTTGGGCTCCTTTATTCTTTGGTCATAGACCACTTTGTATACTTCGTTACTTTGTGTGAGTGTGTGTGTGGTATGGTGGTGGCCTATTATGGAACCAGTTGCATGTTAAATCATACAGAATGAAAATTACAAGGGACTGTGAAATGTAAACAGGCCTAACAGTATGGGTGTGTGTGCACGCATTTCCCATGTTGCTGTAATTATGTTCACATACCTTTAGTCTCCAGGATGCGTAGGGAGAGTCAGACTCCTTGCAGAAGAAGCGAGTGGTCTTTGTACCCTTGTTGAGCAGCTGCTCTCCAGGCAGACCCTGAGTCTGAGAGATGTACCGGATCTGACCACACACGGAGGGGGGAGAGAAGGAGAGAGAGAGAATTAGAGATTGACAAAGGGGGGCCGAGATGAGATAGAGACAGGACGAGGCGAGACAGACGGACATAATGAGGTGATAGTGGGGAGGGGTAATAAGAGAGGGAGAGAGCGTTCATTCTCTTGCCGTTCTGAAGTTACATTCAGAAAAACTTTTGATTTATAGATTATATTTTTATAGATTTAATACATTTCTCTCATTTCAACACGTTTTTGTGTTCAGACGAACCAGCCAAAATCAGAGACGGCATCTCCATTACTACATTGGCAAGTTCGTGGTGTATTAACCATGAGAGGGGACACAACTGTTTCTTACAGTCAAAGGTTGAGGAGAAACCCTGGGTACAAGACAATTCCGGTTGTTCCATGAAGAACATAAGGGAACACATGATGTAAATGGTTTACATTTAGTTTTTTGGCAGCCTATAAGCTACTGTACATGGTTATTTATTGTGCAGGGTTATATCCCTGCCTGCACTTCAACCTTTAGTACTCTGCCAAGACCGCATGTGCCGTAAATATCGTACATACTGTATACATATACTGCCTGCGTAGCCGGTGGCTTACACGCACGTTTTAATGTGTGTTTATGTGTTTTAACAATGGAGTGCTATTCTACTCTCGTTCTTCTCCAACCTTGAAAAGATAAGTGTCTTTGTTATAAGTTAACGAGTGTTATGAAGCATTATAAGTGCATTATGATGCATTATAAATGTGATTATAATGCATTATAGACCCGACCTTTAAGTAAAGCGTTACCTGGGAGTTATAATGTGCTGTTCCACTGAGTTTATAATACATTATGACCAGTCCAGCAATTATAAATTATATTATTACAAGTTCTAATTCTTCATAAACCTTGTTATGAGTCATTATGCATAATTATAAACATTTATAACAAGTGTTATAATGCCTTATAAGTGCATTATAAATGTGGTTATAACGCATTATAGACCCGACCTTAATGTAAAGTCTTACCAAAATCATTAATGTTGATGCATTGATGAATTATGTCGAGTTATTTCCTGGGATATTTTGGGGGGTGAGGCGTGAAAAAATACATGAAAGCATTCCAATATTGGTTTTACCATGGCAACAAATGATGCTTCAGAGCATTTAGGTCAACCCTATATTAAAAGTGTGATTCTTTGTACAGTAAATACGATTATAAAGAATATCTTAAAGTTTCTGGTGATATTTGTAGAGTTTCTTCCATCTAAATGGGCAATTAATTATTACTATGATGCGTCTCACAACGCTGCACATCATAGTGAATTCATGTAATTAAAGTCACTGAGGGCCCATACTCTGCAACCTTCAGACAGACTGCAGAAAAGGTGCATCATAAAAAATACAAGTCAGTCTTTTATTTGTATAGGTGTGTCTATCCTCTCAGGGCATGGTATGTTTCTTGATATGCGTACACGTTAGAAGGTAGCACGAGTCCACCGGGAACCGGAAACCCGAGACCCTACCCGAGAGGGTCCAAAATATTTACATGTCCCTTGGGTACGTATCAGAACTATTAGAATTGCTGCGGGTCTTGGGTAGTGAGTCTGAATTGGATAGACCGGCATCGACCCGGTCAGCTTTATTTCCATATTAAACTCGTAATTACAACATATGTGTTGTCATTACATTCGAAAATCCATATAGTTTATTCTCACATAATGAATTAGCCACATTTAAAGTTAACAGCCGATTGGAACGCAGCCAATCTCAAGTGCAGTGTTCACTGACTGTTCAACACCATGGAGGTTTTCTTTAGCGGGGTGAAAGAAAACCTGTTGAAACACAAACAAAAAAGCTAAGTTGGAACGTCATCTGTGTGGAACACGTTTGTGGTCCATTTCGGACTGGGTCCAATTATCCTCGGATCCTTTTCAGAACGGGTCCAATTTTTGGGACCTGTGCTACCCTCTAGTGCACATATAAGGAGTTAGATAATATATGCATTTAGATGGATTTATAGACTTTTTTCAAGTAAATATTTTAAAACGCATCTCCCAAAAGTTATTTTTTCTTCTTGATGTTTTCAGCTGGAGTACAGATCTCCCTCTGTGAGAAGCCCAACCCCACTGGGCATGGCATACAGTGTCAAGCTAACTGATTTACAGTTAAATTATGACATGTCTCCACAGAAAGGTTAGGTTTAGGTTGCAGGTTCTGTTTCCCAGCCTAAATACCAAACCGTAGTCTAGTTTCATACACTGCTTCACAGCCAAACAAGGCTTAGTTGGCTTTTTGATCAGGACGTCTATAATGACTGGAAGAATGTGGTAGATCCACCCTCCGCTTGCCTCAGGCTCACAAACTCTCACTTCCTCAGTGAGGCCAGTGTCTAGTGAGTGTCTAGTAAAATAAATGTCTGTGTTTGGTTAAAGTCAGAGTGTGATGAGTGCAAAACAGGAGTGAGTGATGAAAAGCATTGGCGATTTGTTTTAATACAACTCTGTGTGTGTGTGGTTACAGTGCTGAACAAATGCTCAGAAAGGCCAGAGAATACTGGACTAAGAACCTGCTGATGATGCACTGCACACTCACCATAGTGTGTGTGTGTGTGTGTGTGTGTGTGTGTGTGTGTGTGTGTGTGTGTGTGTGTGTGTGTGTGTGTGTGTACGTGCGCATGCACGAGCACACGTGCGTGCATATTTCTGTGAGCACATGCACATATCTACCATCAGGCTTATGTTTATAAATACATTTTGCTGTGCAGGGTGGAACTGGAGCGAGCCTTGGCATGGTTTAGCGCTCTTTCGGGGGCTCACTGGTTTCACTGTGTGCATGTGTGTGTACCTCTATGTACAGTATGTGCGAGCGTATGTACGTGTGCATGCATGTGTGTTAGTCCTGGCAGAGCCCAGAGATACATCCGCGTCTGTGCTCAACAAATTCTGAACAACCACTGCCTCAGACTGATGACTGTTCAAACTTGCCAGCTACTGTTGTTCACATAAAATGTGGCACCCCACTGAAATCGGCACAAAGCTCATATTCACATCTTAGTGGGTTTGGGGAAAATGAACATAATTCTAATCGTGCATCTTTTACATTTCCATGAATTGCCTATAATATCCATAAGCAGGGGGTAATCTTAACATGGTCTATGAAAGTTTTTTACTGTTTTCTTTCTTACTTTTCCCAAACCCACACACAATCCCTCTCACTAGGAGGGACTCCATTCACAGTCCCAGGGGTATACTTTAGACTGCACTCTCCTGTGGGAAAATAAATCGCACGTCGCCAGGAACAATTTCCTGTTTCGCTTTGGCGCAGATTAGCCTTAGGTTGATTTTATACAGGATTTGTTCAACTTCAGACATACACTGTCCATAGAGCACCCCGGAGAGCAATAACAAATGGGGATTTAGCAACATAATCAACTTGCTGCTAACGTTATTGAATTACTGTTATTGCGAACGGGGAGACTTGAGAATTGAAAGCACAGATTTTGATGGTTTTGCACCCAAACTCCCAATGAAATACATAAATAAATAAATAAAAGTCTTTAACTTACTTCATTTTGGATTGATTTAATCAAAATTGATATTGTAATGATTATTATGATTTATAGTCAATTAAATCAATTTGGTCACCTAAGTGTTGCACCCCTACAGGCATCATTGTCTCTCTCATGGTGTATTACCTGGTCATACTCCAGTGCTCCGGGGTAGAGGGGCCAGCCCAGGAAAAGTTCAGCTATAACACAGCCAAGTGACCACATGTCTATGGCCTCGCAGAAAGGCAGACCCAAGATGATCTCAGGAGCCCTGCAGAAAGCAAAGAGAGGAGAGATTTAAAGACAGATTAGTTGTAGCAGCAAAGTAAGAGGCACAATTCATGTGTTCCAGAAAAGGAGGACTTGGATCCCTGGATTCTGGGTTTAGATCAGAGTTGGCTGTCCTCTCAAAGACAGGCTTGTGTGAGTTTTCTTTTTACATTAGACTCATATGATGATAATACAGCACTATTATTAATGATGACAGAAAAGTGATGCTCTTACAAAGAAACTCATGCAATTCTAGTAATGGGAATAATAATCTTGCAGCATGGTGTGAGGCATCGTTTAAATACAATGGGCTATTAGATCTGGGCAAAACAATGTGGGGCTAAGCAACATTTGCTGTAAATAGTAACGCCTGCTGTGACGACCACAGTGGTTGCCAAGCAATAAGTGGACACAAAACCATAATATGACAACAGTATGGGCTGACAAACTGGGCCAAAACTTGTGAGTACACAGATACATACATGCATAGTCACAATGCATTCAATAAATCCATTATTTTACGCAACAGTCCATAGGTTGTGGCCTCGTTCAGCTGGAGGAGGAAGTTAGCATTTGCCATTTCCTGTGGATCCTCAAAGAGAAGGAAGTGTCGAGTTGTGCAATGTGTGGAGAAGGGAAAAAATCTGCTTCTACGGTACATTTACGGTTCAGCATTAGGGAACAATTCTTTAAGGAGTTTGAGACAGAAACTCAGGTTGTTGCTGGGTTTTAATGAAGCTAAGGTTGTACAATCGCAAATAAGATGGATATTCCTTCCCAGCCACTGGGAAGTGAAAGGCACACAGCCACCTATAGAGGGAAACATAATAGCTACACTCAGGATCTCACTCAGGTCTTAACTGAGGACAGGCACAAATTGTTCCCATTTAAATGCTTATGCAAGGAAAAGATACAATATATCACATTTCACATCGTCATTAGGCAGGCTTAGGAGAGAAAGAAAAAAAAACACCCTGGTGGGCTGCCAAGAGAAAACACTGACAACACTAGCATAATTACAACATAGTCTGGACTCCAAATACCAATCGAGTTTTTAAGAAAATAGACTGTTGTGTTTTCTAAGGAAAAACAATCCATTTCACATACTGTACATACATACCACCCCCTGGCCCCGACTAAAGATGAAGTTATCACACAAGATCTCACTAACCTCAACTGTGGAAAGTAGTTTACAGACGTTTTTTTTTTTTTTAAAGGAAGAGGAGGTGGGGAGATTTGGTACAAGCTGTACTTTTTCATTTTGGCTGTGGTGTTACTAAATGTGCATGCATTGAGTGAAACCTAAGGGGGAAAACATTTTTCCCACACCAAATCATTATGACCTGACCAGTCAGGTTATATATTTGAAATATGGTATTAGAGAACCTGATAATACTGTTTTACTGTTACTGGTTATGGATACATTCTATGACTTCGAGAATCTGGGATCTACAGTAGACAACATATAGAATAAGGTTGCTGTCGGGTGCAAAACCGTAAAAGAAAACAGTTCCAAAACCTTTATCATCATTTTGAACATTTTAAAATAGTGAAAATAGCCCGCAAGCTGACAACACGTAGCATCGAAATGCGTTGTGAGCTTGTAGATCTGCTATTTTCACAACATTTGTGCGACACTCTTGCTTGATGAATTACGGCATTCATTTATGAAAAAAAACAAGGCGATGAAATATTGAGAGGTTTCTGCCCGACAGTGACGATAACTAAGGACAATGCAGGGAAATGCATTCAATCAGAAATGAGTTAAAACCTGTGTGTCTTTAATCAACGGTCACCTCAATGTTTTTTCATTACACTACCAGACCTTTATAATGTGGTATTAATTTTGGCATAAACCTGTTCTATTAAGAGACAAATAACTGTTCAGACTTCACAAATACATGTTTGGGGACTGGTGCGCTTTGACTAAAAGAGACTTTGATAATGCCATATTGCTCGTAACGCCAGTGCAACTGCTAGTCATACAAGCCGCAGAAACTACCCACCAGTCCACAAACCATGCATGTGTGTGCATAATCCTGCACACGCACATTCTGGTGGGTGGGTTTGTAGAATTAAACTGCCGTGTTGAGACTCAAGTAAGATGGATACCCACACACTGGCTGTGTGTGTGTTAGGGTTGTTCAACAGGAGTATGCCAAGTGACTGGACTGGGGTTTGAGGATGTAAACCAAACACCTCAACGCCTGTAGCCAACATAAGCAAAGAACTCTACACATCACATCGCATTGGCTGAATAGACCCAGTTCTGTGTATAGCTTCAGTGTGAGAACTGACTGAGGGATAACTGGTCATGTCAAGAGACCACCGCGAGTTTCATTCTTAGTCAGAAGGCAAAGTTTATCCTTCAACTGAATTCACACATTTTCTCCTCATCTTCAGTAAATGCAATGCACTGACTTGTCTTTTTTGTTGTGTTTTCTAGCACCTTTTCTAGCACCTTTCTAGCACCTTAAAGCTGATTCCGATTCCATACAACTGAATGCTCTAATCTGAACCGTTACTTGCTACATCACTGATCCAAGAGCCATGTGTCCATCTGTGTACTCCCCGTTTCAAAAGGTGTTAGCAGTAGTACAAATTATTCATGATGTAGGCTATACGAGACGTCGCCTTAGAAGTAGGTTAGACCTCCCTCAGGCAGACATGGCCTCCCAAATGACCATGGTTGGACCTCACAGGTGGCAGGTGTAATGGGCCCCAGGATTCCTAAAGGTAGAAATCTGTCCACACACAGTATTTACATTTCTTAAACTATGCTTCATTTCGCAACACCAACTAAGGCAAGGCAAGTTTAAAGACCTGATTCATACTTGGTTCCGCACTCACGCTGTATAAGTATTTTTTTTTTAAATCAAGCCTAAGAACCCAAATAGAATCGTAGCATATTGGCACTTATGTTGTAAAAGCTCATCCCAAATTGGCCTTGCCACAACACAAACCAACAGCCAAACAAACCTGTATAGATTAATGTTCAGTCACACTAGGCCACTACCTGCGAGTGTAAAGGAACACCTCTGTCACAAAGTAATCACACCATGATGAAGGGAAGCGTAACAGCCGCCCAAAATCTCAATGCATGCCAAGATGATAGCCCTCTTTCCTTCCACCTGATCTGCTTATCTGAATTATTCACATAGCCCTGCGCTCCATTTTCTCTGTGAGAGGTGGTTTTACGTCACCAACCCCCGCAGAACAGAGCAGTCACCTCACCAAGGCTTGCTGTGTCATGGCTACCATGGCAACTATGCAATAGAGCATGACATGCAATGAATAGGCCTTGAACAGGGCCTTCCCTTCTATCTAGAAGAGTTGAGCTTACAAAAAAGAAAAAAAAACACAAAAAATCTGCAAAACTCACTTGCTCCAACACTTTGCATGTTTAGTAAGTGTCCTAAGAAATGGAACAATTTGAGCATAGTTTTGGCCAGCACTGCTTAGCATTGCGTAGCATCAAACTGATCTCCAGCCAGTACTAAGTGAATGGCTCCGTGGTAAGGGGCAGGGATAGAGGCCAGTTCTGAGACGGACTCTTAATACATTATGCCATTCTGGATTCTGTTTACTTTGCTACGTCCATCTAAAGGCTGAAAAAATACTGAAGATTTGCACTAGATGTATAAATAAAATTGCTTTGATCACAATTTAGGGTGAATAATGCTTATAATTTGCCTGAGAAAATCAGCTAAACTCACACATTATGCAGTGTTTTCTAGGGCCTGGGCTGGATGAGGATGGGCCACGGAGGGAGTGAGCGGCACTTTGGACATAAGACGGAAGGACATTCCCTGTAGTGTACCTTATAGATCAACGTACACATAACATAACACTACAAACAACGTTATAAATTGTGCATTACTGAAAAAGCTACAGAATGTGCATTTTAGTTTTTTGGGAAGTTAAAATGGGTTCCCAAAGCAGCTCCAGAAACTGGATGCACAACAAATTTAATCAACGTATTTTGGAAAAAATGCCCCTGGGTGCGTAAAAGAATAATGTATATTTTGGACTAATTTTCCATTAATAATCAATGGAATGGGCAATTTCTGGATCATTTTCAAGGACTTGTTAAATTATTATTATTTTTTGCGACTGGGTTGTATAATTTTGCTATTCGTTTTTTGATAAACAAAGACCTGTCTTGGCCTGCAAACTTTTTAATCACAGAAACTTGGAAGCAAACTGTACTCACTAACTCATGGGTTCAAATCAGACTAATATAGTATCATAGAGGCTATTCAAATGAAGAACAAAAACACAGCAAGGGCAGACATCACACTGGGAGGTATACTGTAGGTTAATATAGCAGTTTGGCAAGTCTTTCTGCTGAAATATGTCTTCCTACACAGGCCAGGCCAGTGGAAGTCAAATGAGGGAGATGTTATGCAACGTCAGTACAGACCAGGAGTGGAGACAGAGTTCTATCCCTTCTATCTACCTTGCTGATAAGGTCTGTGGTCAGACGGTGACATCCTGAGTGAGAGCACGTGCGCGCACACATAGGAATTCAGATATTACATAATACCCAATAGTAGATAAGAATATGCCATAATAGCCTAAGTGCACCGACACCTTCCTACTTCCTATGCACACTTGAATTTAGATCAGACTGGATTATAGGTTACTAAGTTGTGTGGCCAGTCGTTCTGGACATAATATTTCTTCGTACACAGGCCAGGCCAGCGTTGCTGAAGTGAGTGAGATGTTATGCAACATCAGCAGACACGGGGAGAGGAGACAGAGTTCTGTTTCTTCTAGTGTTACATGGTAAACTGGGAATGAACCACTACCATGGTATCCGAGTTTTAAAAAAAAAAAGGTACAATTCAAAATATTCTATACATTTTCATATAAGCAAATGACTGATCTGGTAAATGGGGACCTGTCTCTTTAAGAACAGCACAAACAGCCGTGACGTTGCAATAGTGATGTACCAGGAAGCCACACTGACTGAGTTTGTAATATGAATTGCAGTCCATGTGACAGAGCATCGGTGTCGAGCAGTGGTTCTCAACCAGTGGTCTGGGGACCACCAGTGGTCCTTTAGGGGGTTCCAGGTGGTACCCAGCTAAATGATGGAGATTTGGTAACCAAATGGACCCTTATAGATCTTTAACTCTTGAGAGTGTAAAATGAACCAAATGGACCAGTTTCATTTTACACTCTCAATAGTGCAATTATTGTTAAACATCTGCATTACTTATATAAGAATGTTTATTTCGATAAACGTTTGCCTGTTATCTCTCCTATGGTACCAACATCAATACAGCATGGAATTGTGGACACAAAATATTCTAAGTTTTGGGTCTGAGAGGCTAAATCTCATCAAACCGTGGTCCGTGGCTCAAACGGTGGTGAATAAATAATGGTCCTTGATATGAAAAGGGTTGAAAACCACTGGTGTGGAGCAGAGCTCTGTCCAGTAAACGGAGTGGAAAGAGATGGTAGCACCGCCAATAACGCCCCAGCTCGTTGATAAATTAAGTGAAATGTGGTGATATTTTGGATTTGAATGTGATTTTGGATGTGAATGAAAAAGGCCAGTTATTAAATACAGCTGCTTTTCTGTGCAAATGGTGTATTTGGCAAGGCAGGAAACACAGACTTTGCTGATCCGACAAACAACCCAACTTTTTCAAAGGGTTGAAAGAACGACAGGGGGGTTGACTGCTTAAAGATCCTCTGTCATGTCCATGAAACAAATACAGAGTGATGAAAAGTCTCTTTACAGTATATACAAAGTCAAACACTGTCTATTTAAATGTTTCATACATACTGTATAAAGAATAAGTATGTTATTTTTCCTTTTTTTTAACCTATCTTAGATTAAGTTGTATCTAATCAGTACTCATTAAAATAATTACATTATAGACAACTAGTCGACACACACTTTTCCACCCACTGTCTGGGTGGGATGGGACCACCATTACAGATTCGATAGAACCATGGAATCACTGTCTATCCATCCATGCTATAATGGGACCACAACTGTGACTACAGATCCCGTGGCGAAAATGTTAATCAAAAGCTTGGTCAAGATCAATTGGTCAACCGACCAGTAGAAAAATGGATGCGGGCGGACAGATGGATGGATGCACTGACAGAGTATGGACACACATTGGACACAGGGTGCCATCCTGTGTGCACACACGATAAATGTAGATGACAAATACACTCTACGCCTTTCCTGGATGAACAGAGATTAGATAACTCTTTCATGAACCACAGAGAAGCGGTAGTAAGGGCATGAGAGTATGCAACCTCCTGTATGGTGTACCGTTTTTATTTGAACCTTTTTCTGTGGAATGGAGCTAGGGTTAAGCAATTTCTCTGCATCACTTTCACGGAATACTACTACTGAAAATATGTTACTGAAATGAGTGAGTGTTAGCCAAAGGGAAAGCACATTCTGTAACAAACATTAGCCAAAGTATCCACCCTTTGCGGCTGCTGAATGGACACATGGGCACATGTCAGCATGCATATGCACACACACACACACAAAGGAATGTCTGAATGTTTTTTTTCCTGTGTCTAAATGTGTGCTTTACACGCGACATTCTTTCCCAGTCTTCCATGTCCTCGCTGACCTCCCTGCTCTTCAATAGCTACCCCCTTTTAAACAACACTATGATCTCAGTCTGGTCCGGTAAACACTCACACACAGTTAATCAGGTCATCTGCAGAGCAGGGCCTTTACGTTATGCAACAACTGGGGTTCAACATTTCCCGTGTCTGTCTGAGAGAGGCAGGCCTGGAAAGTAGCTGACATTCTCCATAGCAAACAGGCTGTACCCAGAGGGTGGAGAGACCTGGGCTTGGCTTCAATGCAGAAACCCAAACCAGGAATGTGATTTTAAGTTGTTCTAGTTGGTAGTTGTTCTAAGAGGTAGAATTCTCATTTAAAATTCTAATAGGAATATCACTTTCTTGATTAGTGACTCAGATTTTAACTATTCAGAATCAGATCCATGTAAAGAAAGCAGTATTTCATTCATTCATTGGGTCTACTTTACGAGCCACCAGCAGACATTGGACCTCATGTCCTGTTGTGTTGCTCTGATAGAGCCTTACAGTAGAAGGCATGAATTGTGTGAGCTGAAAAGTCAAGGTGTGCTTTGCATTGGCTGCAGATCCTGTCAGTATCTTAAAAGCTACCGCCCATTGCACAATGTTTGAGTAGTTAACAATAGTTCAAAATGTTATCACCGCACTTGCTGTAACTTGCTGAAATGATTGGTGGCAAAGGAACAGCGGCAGCTTGCTATTGTGTGGTAAAATGAAAAGAGGAAAATGTATAGAGCTTCAGAGACACTGAAAAATTACCTCCAGATTCAGCACTTCATGCAGGTTCTTCTAGTGTCAACACGTTACGCCATAGGGCAGAGAGAATCGAAGTGGGAAAAGTCACCATGGATGGATGGATGGATGTATGAATGAGCTTGGTTAAGCAATTTATCTGCATCACTTTCATGGACTAATAACTACCACTGAAAATAATGAATGAATGAACAAATGAATAAACGAACAAACAAATTATAGTTTTTGTATATTGTCCGTGAGAATGCATGCCCCCCAGATGTATGCAATTGTTGTACTTATTGTACTAGCTGTCTAAAGTACACACCTGATCTCAGAGTACCCAATGCGCAACTCACAAACATACGACCAGTCGACTAAATATAGAGATACAGGGTTGCCTGATGTTGTCAGAAACTGTTGATGACGTACATTATCATATGCAATGGAGTTCTATTGTGCACAGTGCAACTTATATTGGTGAAGCGGCGCAAACGTGACCAAAGCTCCGCCAATCCGTGAAGCCGACTGGTCAGGTTGGCCAATCAGGGAAGCCTACACTCCCAAACACACTGAGATTTGGAGCGTCCTCCACAGACCCACGGACAGACAGTCATGTTTTTTCGGTTCTCGGAAACCGTTTGTCCGACCGAATTGCCACTTGGCACTGCACACCCCCGAGTCATATGGGACACACACGCCAAGTTTGAGGCTGTTCAGTATGCCCGGGACACACAAGACACACACAGGGTTTGTGAATTAACAGATTGATATATTCTCTTGGATCGTTTATCTCAAGATTTTTCTAAATAATTAGCAAGTGCAAAACACCTTATGTTCACAAAGCCATTTGAGTCCATCTAATTTTAAACACAAATCGCTATATAAAAATGGGGGGGGGGGTGCAACTCAATCTTGATTTCATGCATGTGCTCTAACAGCAAACATTTGCATGCAAACAATTGCATGCTGACATTTTCACACATACATTTAGAATGCAGAAATGTTTACACTGAAGACCATACAAATATGCCCTACCAACCCAATTAAGACAACTTTATCTTACATTTATTTTAGAAAGGGAGTGGAAAAGATATGGTTGGACTCATTGACAAACTTTCAAGTATTTGCTGAGCTGGTGTGGGCTTTCATATTCCAATAAAGTCACTGGTCACAGCATGGAGTCTATAGGTGCAGTATCCATGCAGACAACTGTGTTACATGAGCAACTTCCCCTTTAATTCATTCCAGGCTATGAAACATGCCAAATATTACAGACAGCCTTCCTCGTAAACATATGCGTTCCTTCGCACAGCGTTATGCAAGAGTAGGCCGTTTAGGGTGTGACTCCCTCGACATGGATAACACATGAACACACAGCATATTGATGAGAGAGAGGGGTATAGAGAGAAAGAAGCGGACGACAAGGTGCGAAACAAGACCCCAGTGAGTGTGCAGGTTATTATGGAGCTCTCTGTTCACATTACATAACAGCAGAAAAGCCAAAATACATAAAGCCGGGGCAAGACAATGCTAAGCCCTGTGGGAAATACATGCATACATACACGCACACACCCAGCGGGACTCAAGTCGACAAGCTGTGATGTAATATCATACCATTTCTGAATACCAATAACATTGGGTTCTTGTCAGCCATATAAATGCTTTTAAAAATCTCAATTATCCCCAAGTATCTCTAGATTTCAATACCCACACATGTCCTCACCTGTAGTATCTGGACTGTAGGTATGTGGAGCAGACAGCTTTGGAAACGTGGCTCGCTGACCCAAAGTCAATTACTTTGACCCTGTACGGCTGTCTGGAAGGGTCCACCAACATGATGTTCTCTGGTTTCAGGTCAGCGTGAATCAAACCCAGAGACTTCAACTTCTTCAAGGCTGTCGCCACCTGCAAGGTTTCACATTTACCACTTTTAAAATCTATATACTTTGTTGACCTGGGTCCCCCAGGCCCCCTCCTTTTTTCCATCTATACCATATATCTGCATCAAAAATAGCCAGTCTAAAACGTGTGACATGGCAAAGCATGGTGAGCTTGTAGATCAGCTATTTTCACAGAATGTTCACCCACACTAGGGCTCAGGTGGTTAAGTAGAAGGCATCGGTTTATTGTTGCATTTCCTCAGCTATGTACAGTACGTATGAGGGGACCAGATAAGGTACACGGCACGCATGCCTGCTGTTAATGCGTCCCAACAAGTTCATGCATTATTTTTTCAGGAGCCTGGCTCATAATAGAGAGATTATGGAACATAGAGCTCTAACTTTTTAAAATAACAACTTCTTTTCTTTTTTTTTACAAAACCAATATAACTTAAACCAACTTTAAATATGAGCTTTTATTAAGCTTTTATGAATCTGAAGTTATATGTGTACATTACAAATCTGACCCATGCTCTTCAGGTCATTGTTTCTACTTGCAGCGCACACATGTAACATACATTAGAATATCTAGGCTGTGTCGAAAACTGCCAGTCTGCCCCCACTGCTGACTTTATTTGTATACATTTTCCACCAAAACCCTGCTTGCATGTTTTGTTGAGTTCTAGCAGTTACAGCAGCTGAATGTGACAAAACACGACGTGTACTTGAAGCTGAACGGTCCCAATGTCAATGACCTATCTGTCTGCAGATGTGTGTATGCGTTTTGTTTGTGGTTATGTCTCCATCATGAGCATGTCTGTGCATGTGCCGTGTTTGTGTATGTACTAGGCCTACATTTGCATCTTACCTGCTGCAGAACGGGCCTGATGATTTTGAGCGGCAGTGGGCTGAACTTATTTTGCTTGAGGAAATCGTATAGATTTTGCTCCAACATTTCAAACACCAGGCAGGTGTGGCTGCGATGCTGGAAACACTCCAGAGCCCGCACCACGTTGTGCTCGTCTGCATTCTCACCACTCAGACGGGCCAGGATGCCCACCTGGGGTTCAGCAAAACATGACAAAACACAAAGTAGGAAAACAGGGTTAGAGCTCTGCACATGAGAGTACAGGAAGGACACAAATGGAATGTTAGGGGTGCAACAGTTAATCGAAATAACAGATGTTTGTTTTTACAGTAGCAAAAACACCGAAAATAGACGATCTACAAGCTCAAAAGACGTCACATTGCGAGTTTGTTGATCAGCTATTGTTTCTTCTGGTATTTTTGCGTGACATCGTTGTATGACAAAGTATAAAATATCAAGGAATATATATATATATATATATATATATATATATATATATATATATATATATATTGATTATTAAGGTATTCAATAGAATAATCGGAAAGAAAATCGATAGAATTAAAGATATTGATAACAGGAGGGTGTTAAAAAGGCCGATCTTTTTTTAAAGACGTATCACACTGCAATTAATCGAATTGTAAACGCCGGCCAAAATTGTCTGCCTTCTCATGTCAAGCAAAGTCCCATGAACAAAACACTGACAGAGCAGCGTCTGTCCTCGACTCCATAGTCACAGAGGAACACACAAAACAAAAGTGCTCACCTCTATCTGTCCCTGGCGGGCGTAGGATGGATGGTTCTTCAGTATTTTAACAGCCACCACCTCGTTGGTGCCCCGCTTCCAGCACTTCACCACTTGACCGAAGGTCCCACGGCCCAGGAACTCCAGCACCTCGTAGCTGTTCTTCATGGAGCACAGCATCTCATGCTGGACCAGCTGATAGTCCCCGTCCGCCGAGCTGGTTCTGGTCATAGTGGTCCCAGCCGCCGCTTCAGAACCCGCCGCGACGGCACCGTTTTCTGTCCCGGCAGCCGCAGCCCCGTTACCGGCTCCCGCATCGATCTCCTGCTGCTGGGCGGGCCCCGTACCGGCTCCTCCCACCCCGACATTGTCACGTGTGTCGCTCCCAACGCTGCTTTGCAACATGGCGGCGGGGGGCGGAAGTGGGGGTAGTGTAGTAACGTCCTCCACTATCTGCATGGCTCCCCCGCAGTGGTTTTCCCGCTGTAGTTCTGTGCCCTCACCTGACTGCCAGTGGCATCTCT
Source organism: Gymnoscopelus microlampas (assembly GCF_963454915.1). Classification (NCBI taxonomy): domain Eukaryota; kingdom Metazoa; phylum Chordata; class Actinopteri; order Myctophiformes; family Myctophidae; genus Gymnoscopelus; species Gymnoscopelus microlampas. The sequence continues at coordinate 25,605,624 of NC_139943.1, forward strand.
GGGCTACGCCGCCTGGGAGGTTCGAGTCTCCGGCTCGCTCTTGTGCTCTCCTCCTCTGCTCGCGTGCCGCCGCCTCCTCCTCTGCTCCGACGCAGGCCCTCCTCAGGAGCCCGCAGTCCAAGCCACTCCCCGCTCCCCCTGCTGGGGTGCCGCCGCTGTCACGGCGAAGTCTCACTTCCTGTGGGCCTCGGGTCTGACAAAAAGGCCCCTGGCCCTGGATGTCAGTTCCTCTTGTTCCTTCCAAGCACTCCTCTCTCTGGAACCTTCTAGTCCACAACGACCTCTCCTCCCCCTCCTCCACCTGGACTTCTCTGTAAGGCCTTTGTGAATCAGCCCCAGTTGAGGATGGGATGACGTTGTTGGGATATGCAATGCCGTAGTTGACTCCAATCACGTATGTCTTCGCTGGGGGCCGTTGCTGAAAAGCTCTGCTGGTGGTGGTGTCGCGGTGGGGTCCGCTTGTGCGTTTGCTGGTATCACTGCTGATGGTTCCTAAGGCACTTGTTTGGGCTGGGTACAGGTGTGGTGGATAGACCAAAACTTGTGAGGCCATACCTGATGAGAAAGAGAAGGGAAAAACAAACTTGGTACAGCTAGTAGTTTTTAGCGTAACCTTAGTTCTGCAAACAGGTTGGTTGCAACACTAAGTGAACTTGAACTTTTCAAGGCTCCATTTTATCAGTTTTTACTTTCTTAAAACAACAACAACTTTTGTTGCAGTACACACCAAATATCTTCTCGGCTGTGACACGTTATCTTGTTGACAATAATGAAATGTGTTTTTGTAGGCAAGACTATAAATGTCATTAACAAAGTTTATGATATTTTATTTATTGCAAACTATTGCACATCCAAATCTGAAGAGGTCATCCTATAACCATAATCACCACTTATTAAAGTGACTTTTATGTCCAGACTTTTATTTGGCAAGGACGCATGAATTTACAGTCTATTTTATATAGACAGTAGACACCTCTTAAAAAATGACTAAACTGGTCTAAACAACTGCACCGTCCGTAAGTCACAGACATTTGAATTTCATTCATAAATCAATCTTTTCCTCCATCGAGCTCGAAGACACCATTCAAAGTAATAGGGCGACAGAAAGAACAGGGCGGCCGCGTCCATTGAGTTCAATGGAGAAGTGGTGCCATGTTCTATTCGGTTCCTCAAGCTTGATACTATTTTAAGCTAGGCTTTTCAAAACAAGCGGTACTTTAAAATGTATTCAAACGCAACAATAATGTAACTTTGACAAAAGTGTAACGGTGTAATTACATTTTGCGTGCTGGATTTGATTACCTATCTCAAGCAAGTTTCAATTATACCATACTGAAATGAATAGAAAACAATGGGCTTTCTCTTGTATACCAAACAAATTACAGTGCTTTGGAAAATGGTCAGTATCAAGTGTCAAGTATACAGTGAGTCGTAGTCAATAAGCTAAACATACCAGACCATCAGTATGGTCCTTTAAAAGCTGTGATGTAGCTATAGTGGTGATTGTGGTGGTGGTGGTGTGTGTGGGGGTATTTATTTATAGTTATTTCAGATAGAAAGTGAAAAAATATATGGATCAGAGCGTTTTCTGGATCAACAAATCTCTCCTTTGGTTGTCAACACTAAAAATGCAGAAATGCATTTACAATGCCAAAAGAAGTTGGCTTAGGCTGATGGGTGTGCCAGTGACTTCCAGTTTCTATGACCCAGTGCGCTTGTTGCCTCATCTAAGTATGACCAAAGCTAAAGAAACTAAGCTTCTGCTTTAACAACATACTTCCATACTGACAGAGCCTTAAACAAAACTGATAACCAATATCTTAATGTGTATTGAAAATACATAATGAACTGGCTTTCTTGTAGCTGTGAAAACAGACACTCTTGAGGTAGAAACATTTGTTTTTTTCACATGCAAATATCTGGACCTAGGGGGCAAATCCTTTACACCCTGAGAGCATTTCTTTTTTTCCCTCCCCACATAGCTTATAATCTAAATAAAGCTGTCATAAAGGCCACCAAAGCCAGTACACAGCTGAGCCATCGTGTCACCTTTTTCAGAAAAGAGAGACGGCCTACAGTAATAAGAGAGGGGGGGAATCCCTCCCATCACATCATTAGTTTGTCCCTGCAAACTACGCTAGAGTGTCAGATTCACACAAAGTAGAACTGTCGAGCAAGCCGAACCCAGGGGGAACTGCTACAGAAGCTTGATAAGGGAGCTATGTAAATTCACTGCCATTTTAGTCTCGCACATATGCGGAAAAACACTATGATTTTACCATATTAGCTAGGTGGTTGGTTAGTCAAGCGTACAGTAAACACCCAGGTCATAAATTCAGCCAGAGACTCAGCAACATGTACCTCATCACTTTTATCATGTGACCACCGAGCAGAAGGGTCAAATTTGCTAACCCATACTTAGGCAAATACTACAGTAAGCCAAGAGCTCATAAACAGAACTACACTGCCTCCACTTTTAGATCATAGCTTAGGTCTTGCTGCAGTGAGAATAGGTCCTACTTGCTGACAGTTCCTGGTTCTCACATAAACAACACTCAACCAACAGAGGCCTGGGGAACCCTGCTTTCACACAGCCTACATGAATTCCAAGCCTAAGAGAAAAGTGTTAACTTGGGGATTTGCCAGCTTCACAGTCATATCTGCACCAAGACAGATTCACTCAGTCCCTCAGAGTTTGTCAACTGATGGCGGAAACAAACCACTGTGAATTTGGCTGAACATAGTGTAACAAGAACAAGGCAGCCTGTTTTGTTTTTTACGCCATGCCTATCCTCACAGCATACAGCACAATGACATCTTACTGAGAGGCTAAGTAAATTCTCCATCCCATTTTGCAGCCGTGTCCGTCATTGACACTTGGTCAGGTTTGGGAACATTTAGGTAATATTTGTTGAACAATGACAAATCAACCAGATAAGACATCTATCTAATCAACTAAGAAGTACATATTCCAGTTACCCAATTTTTAAAGCAAAATTACACTTTGGTTGAGGTTTGGGTTGTGTAGTTATCTTGACATGATGTAAATCCAAATATTGATTTGAGATTTCTTCAACTTAGCTCCGTTGATAATTTAAAATATTGAATTCTGACCATGTATCACTATCATTACAAAACCTGACAACCTGAATTATTTATTATTTATTTCATTTAATAAAAAATGTAACATTCATGTTGATTTTTTACTTTTTGAAGATCTGAATTGTCACCCTAAACAGTAAAATCACCTGGAAGTTGACATTTTAGATTTTGTGTTTGATGAAAATGCAGTGTTTTGTTTTGTTACTCGACTGGCACCGGTCTACTCGGGGACCACACAAGTCAGGATCGATGTAAGTTGGAAATGCATGCCCTACCCGGTTATGCAATACCCGCTGCTGTACCCATTGTCAGAGAACCTGTTGTACCCGTCTGTCTGTGTCCCTTTTATGCCCATTATATGGAGATCTATTTATCTGTCTGTCTATGTCGCTTTTATGCCTATATTTGGACAGCTCTCTAATGTATCTGCAGCATATTGGAAGGATCAACGGTTCTGGGAAACCGGATCACCATGGGCAGAATATTTCGAATTATTTTAATCAACGGAAAGGAGCAACTATTGAAGAAATCTAACCAATATTTCATGGCAAGGTAACTACACAAACTAAACCTCTACCCAAGTGTGGTTTTGCTTTAAGGCACTAAGCTCTATTACAATAGCACAAGACACTATAGCATACTTCTAGTTTAACAAATTAATTAAACATGTGCCAAGAGGGCCTGCTCTTATGTTATACACCCCGATGCTGGTTGTCTTGTGCAAGGTGCTTTGTGTGTCAAGAGGTAGTGTGAGTTGCAGCAGTCTTCTTAACTATTAGATTTTCATACACAGGCTCAGACAGGCCGAGGGAGAGGTGTGTCAAACGTCAACATGAAACAAGCCCTGCAAATACACACTTTACCCTCAATGACTGTCTGGCAACTTCTCTTGTTGGGTATACTGATACTCACACCAGTCATTCTAGCTCATCAATAAGTATTGTAGAGAGGTAGGTTATTGATTCCATAACTGAGTATAACTGTGGTAGAGCTGTGTGAATAACTATTGTCTTAGCAGGTGAAAGTCTGTGATTAGAAATGTAAAATGGCATTTACATTATTCAACTATTATTGTTAAACGGTACATAATACAGGACAGATGGGATAACTGAATCCCTCCATATGCCCAATTGATTTGTCTAGTGGAAGGATTAGCACATCAGCCCTAAATCTCCACTCATTGCTAAGCCTAGAATATAGAAAATAGCTGCATGCAGCATAGTGGACATTTTAAAGTTTTAGTCACCAATCACCATCCATATTGGCTGCCTGGTAGATTAAATAATTCTGCTCCCTAACAGCAGCTGGTGATGACTCAGTGAGTCAGAGTGCCTGATAAAAACGTAATGGCATGAGAATAAGCCACCTTACAGCTGGAGAGAGATAGGGCTAATCTATGTTTGTCTTTAATGGGCGTCCAAACTGTCACAGACCGTCTGTTGTCTCACAGCCAAGGAAGGAAGGTAGCCTGATACTCTGCTAGACTTAAATGAGCCCTGACATATAGGAGTGACTGTGTGTGTGTGTGTGTGTGTGTGTGTGTGTGTGTGTGTGTGTGTGTGTGTGTGTGTGTGTGTGTGTGTGTGTGTGTGTGTGTGTGTGTGCGTTAAAAGGCTGACAGCTGTAGGTGCAATTTGTCATTGATCAATCGGGGAGACAGACAGCAAACATATGGGTGCCGTGTGTGTGTTTGGGGGAAGGGTACTAACAGTAACAACCTATACACCTGTTGAAACTCTGCTTGCCTTGCTGGCAGCTAACTTCTTCCATTCCTTGTCAACTCCACGAAACGAATGTCTAAAATCAAAACTATAACACCACAAGTAGGCCTTACTTATCACCAACTAAAGAAGGGATCGCCTATAATGTAATTAAATGTTAATATTAGCTCGTTAGCTTTACAGAGCTAAATGCGTTGCGGCGGAACCAGAGAGGAAGCAAAGTTGGTTAGCTTTAGCGAAACAACCGCTAGCCCGAAGCTATTAAGTCATTCGTGGCTTCAGCTACAGCGATACTGTGTGAACAATATACAACCATCAGAGCACAGGGAACAAGTCATTTATTGGCCATCAGTTGGACCAGATCAATAAGAACATTACCTTAATAGTAAGAGCAGTAAATGTGTTGGTCCAAAGCGTCAGGGATCCAGACCACAGTCCAGTCCTGCATGGATGCTGCTGCCATCTTGTTCAACTAAAACGACGAGAGAACAACCCGGACTTTTCCTTGTGAATCGTCCAAATATAACACAGAACTATATGTTTTAACTAGGCAGCCATGGTCCGCGTCTCTTCCATGTGTTGTTAGTGTGGACACACTGTGGCTCCTGTAATCGTTTAGTCAGAGGAAAGCGTGTTTGTAAACTTTTGCAGGCTAAAAAACTATAACGCCTTGTTCCCCCGAGCGCTGCTGCCGCTGCTGCTGTCGATCTAGCCTGTTGCTTCTCCGCATGTGTGGAATGTGTGTGTGTGTGTGTGTGTGTGTGTGTGTGTGTGTGTGCGTGTGAGAGAGAGAGAGAGAGAGCGTCGACAGTTGCGAGTCTACAGTTCTTTTTTTTTTGTCTCCATGTAAAAACAAAATACAAATACAAAAATATATATTTTATAGTATGCACTATGCATTGACATGTTCAGTTCACGGGTAGACAAAACTGGATAATAAACAGTGGTGGAAAAAGTACTAAAATGTTTTACTTTAAGGAAAAATACTGCAATGTATAAATACTCTATAAATACCGGAATTCAAAATGTACTTGAGCAAAAGTACAATAGTGATGGTATCAAAATGTACTTTAAGTACAAAAAGTATTCATTATGCAGAATATGCCATTAATTCACAAGTTTTCAAAATGAAGAAAAATCTTTTTTGTTTATGTTTTGTAATAATAATCAAAATCTATAAGTAACTCGTAACAAAACGTTTTCAAATAATTGTAGTGGAGTAAAAGTACAATATTTGCCTCTGGGAAGTAGTGGAGTAGAGGTAAAAGTATTGAAAATTGGAAATACTCCAGTAAAGTAAAAGTACTGTACTTGAGTAAATGTTCTTAGTTACTTTCCACCACTGATAATAAATAAGGTAGATGAAAATACATGAATAAGTTCAGAGCTCCCTGTAGAGATGATATAAATAGACCTTACACAGTAGGATTTGACAGGTGGTAAATAAAAAAATTAAAACAGTTTTTATATACCACTGCAATAGTATCAGATTAACAAATGTGATTCTGGCTCCCTCTACTGTCACCCCTTTTTATTGCAGGCATTGTAGGGTTTCTTTTTTGCATCTTGAATGTAATGTAATCGTCAAATCAAATCAATGCCATTCAGTCCACTTCTCTGTGACATTCCTCTCTGTGAAAACTAACCCGGACACACCCATGAAATACAAAGGACAACATGCATAATTAAAGAGCACGTAGTGGTGTAAAAAATAATTAGCATTGCTTTTTAAGAGGGAACAGCTTTATTGACCTAGTAGCCTACATGGTTTATCTTTCAAAGACAATGATCAGTGCAGTTTGTGTAATCAGTCACTGAATGTGTTATGAATGTTAGTAATAATTTTGCTTTGAGTCACTGAATACGTCATCTATGTAGTCTGTGACGACAAGCCATAATCTTAATACAGCAGTAGAGCAAGCATTGACTATCAATGTCAAAAGCAGAGGTTCTAGTTAAATATAAATAATTAAAAACCGTCATTAACCATCATAAATAAACACTTAACCAAAGGACAACAAAAACAAAAAAAATTGAAGTTGGTCCACAACATCAGAAAGTTCCCTTTCTTTGAAACACCACTTACAAGAAATGTTCTCGAATTGGTACAAACATTTACTCACAATTTCAGTCAAACAGACTGTAAACTACTGTCTGGTACATTATTTTGTTTTAAAATGTGTGTTATGAATAATATAACCATTGGTAATACTTATTGTACTCATGTAACACAAGCCGGTGATTTTAGGAACGGTATTTTAGGCTAATGACGTCCCATGCACGCGTGCGCACGCTCACCGCCACCGGTAAACCTGTTATGCAAAGTAGCCATTTGGGTACTTGAGTGAATCTAGGGGGGTGAAAATTTACCAGTGGAGCGCTGTGGTGTCCCGCGTAGTGACCAAAACACAAGTAAATGCTAGAGAAATGGTACTCTTTTAGGTTTTCTATCCTGATGTCTGAGTTTAAATAAGCAACACTGAGTGAATACAACGGAGATGGTTACCAGCGATAGGGTTTTTTGTTCTTATCCTGTTGAATTTGAGAGATGACCGGAGTTGTTGTTTTTTTCACCTTATCCTAATACTTTCCTATGAGAAAATCTCAAAATCTCCATACCACCCTTCAAATCCCTCAAACACCATTCTGCTTCCATTCAAGTCTCTGTGGTCGGTTCCTCCTTTGCCTGCAGTATGCTCTGGAGAATCCTTTGGTAGAACGGAGAAAAGACTAGCTTGTTGAAGTTAACCAGGCGACTGAATCGAACAGCCAGCTCTGTCAGCTCTCTGCTGACTGGAGCCAGACCTCCAGGGAAGGGAGGAGGAGTCTTGTGTTGACTGGACTCCAGGTAAGCCAGGAGGTAACTTTGGATTCTAGCATCTGTAAGAAGGGGAAAGTTGTAGAAAACCAAAATTGTGGTTGTAATGAAGTTATAATCTCAAGACAAAGAGAGGAGTGTGCTTGAACTTGACTCAGTAGCCTACATGTTATGTTCAGCTCTTACAAAGATCCTTATGGAAAGGATTGCTAACTACACAATCACGTAGAAAGGAAGTCATTCATAGGCGTCAATGCAATTACCCATTAGCTTGCGGACAGTGTTGTCCGGCTGGGCTGTGGCTGAGATCCGTCCCTTTAGGGTGCTCTGTCGGTCAGTTGAGAATGGAGAGTGGCCATGCTGGTCTAGCTGCCGACTCAGCTCAACACACAGTCCCTCTCCAATGGTTGCCAAGGCTTCCTCTGCACTAAAAGTCCTAGGAAGAAACAACAATATATAATTATCTGTTTTATTTTAATTATCTGACTGTCTTGTGGAACTCAATCCACCTGCATGTATTATTTGTGTTTGTTCATTTAGAGGTGTGCATTTCCCTTCAAAGGATCATTTAAAATATGGAGTCACTGCGATTCCTAGCTGTATTCTTCCTGTGTGTGCAGAGCATGTGTGTATGACTGTTTGGCACTTGGGTCGTGTGTACTCACGGCGTGTGCATGTCCACGAGCATCGCAGCCACAGTGGTTTTCAGTGTGTCCATCAGTCCAGGCAAGCCTGAGATGGCCTCCCCTGTTAAGGTGTAGACAATGAGGAGCACAGACGACAACAGCGCCAACCGCTCTACCTCCCACTGCATCTCCTGGAACCGAACCTGGTCCATCAGCACCGTCTGAGGAGGGGAGGTGTGTGAAGCCACGAATGTATACATATCGTCCCTGTCGAGCAGAAACCTTGTATCTACGTACATATTTAATCTTTTTGTGTTTTTTCATAAATTAATTAATACTTTGTCATATGACAGTGTTGTGCAAAAGTTGTGAAAATAGCCAGTCTGCAAGCTCACATCGCGGTAGGTTATGAGCTTGTGCTGTGCTATTTTCACTATTTTAAATATTCAGGAAATTCTTTGACTATAATGACGTGCCCAAAATAGGGATGCTGAAAGTGGTTAAGTCTGTCTGTACTGTGGGTTTTATAAATATCTAACCAATGTAGTATTAATTAGTATTAAGTATTAATACTCACAAGCTTGTGACTAAATGATAACTATATTCGATCCATTGGAACATAGGGCAAAGCAGTGGCGGCCATTTTGTGGTGCCACAAATAGAAAGCCCATTCATTTTCATCTTCATCTTCAATCGAGATTTCAGAAAATATTTATATTAATTATTCTAAGCCTGGAACCAAGCCATCCAGGCTCCTGGTGAATCATGACCAGAAACATTTGATTCTGTGAAAAAAATCTTTTTGAATATTAATTATATGAAATACTACATTCAATAAATGCCCTTTGTTTTGCGGTTTTCAAATATTTTCTTTTCACAGAATCAAATGTTTTATGGTCATGATTCACCAGGAGCCTGGTTGGCTTCGTTCCAGGCTTAAAATGGTTAATATGAATATTTTTGCAAATCTTTATTTCAATTTGTGGCACCACAAAATGGCCGCCACTGCTATGCTCTATAAAGTAATGGTTTTGGACATTCATATCACCCGACAGCAACGATATAGAAATAAGTGTTCAAGAGATTAGGACACACAGGGTTGCTTGCGTAAAGGAGTCAACGTGCAGGGTTGGGTTCAAGGCTATAGACACTTACCTCTGGGAAGGGGTCTGATCCGTGGTCCCACTTCAGCAAGCGCAGATAGGCATTATTATGGACATTGAGGGGGAGCAGAGACTGAGGGTCGGATGAGGCTGCACCAGCACTGTCAGCAACCACCTCTCTTAAACATTCCACCGTGTCCTGAAGCCACTTTTCAGTGAAGTCTAATGCATCTGAAAAACCAATTAGAATGAATTGGAATCTACACCACTACCTCCAAAAATAATATCAGATTCACATGCATGAGTAGAAAGTGGAATTTATTCAGACAAGACTCTGTCTCATTGCAAGGAAGCTTCCAGGAAGGTTGTTGTTGTTTTTTAATAAAACATGTTATGGCTGCTTTGGACTGTCTCATTACAGCAGGAAGTATACATAGAAGACAGTACATCCTAGTTAAGTACCTGAGGCAAAGTTTAGAGGAAACATCGGCTGTGTTCTACATGGTTCACTCACTCACTACATAGCAAAATCTACCGTATACAGTATTTCACAATGTAAGGAACAAGCAAACTAAACAACATCACAACAACCCATGTGACATCCTTTCTAGGTTGTTTTAAATCATGTAATCTTTTGGACTAAACGGGTACCTAACAAGAAACATTCCTAACTAGGTAACTAGGAATCTTCCCTGCAAATTAGACAAGTCCTGATTGAATGTTGCAAAATGGTTTTGCTTCATACACCGCATGACTTGATATGGATGACAGTCTCCTTACTTGGCTGTTTCTCCAAGAACTCCTGGAACTTGTTCCTCTCAAACTCTGCAGACTGCTGCATCAGGTGGGGCCTAATGCTGCTCACGGTAAAGTTGACCATGTCCAACTTCATCAAGTCTAGTACAGAAAATAACCCTCTAAAAGAGAGAGGTAATAGATAGATAGAAAACCGAGAGAGGCAGAGGAAGAGGTTGGAAATATACAGGGAAATAGACTTGAGATTAACATAATTTATGAAGTGGCTAATACATGTGAAATTAATAATCCTTTGGATTATTTCATTTCTGTAGCCAGTGTGTAGATTTCAAATAAACTGAAGCAACATCATGCCACATTAAACAGATTTGCGTTTTGTTTGTGTAACACCTGAAATTCAAACACAGATCTCTTGCGTGGGAAACCAAACATCTACTACTAAGCCAAGAGTATGGTCAGAGGAGATATTAGCCCTTTGGCCTTCAGACTGAGCTACTCCGCTACATTCACCCTTTTGACCCACACACCAGGAAACCTGATCCAGGTCAAATCCCAAGATTCAAACCCGGGTCTCCGGCATGGGAAACCAAACATCTGGCACTATATCAAAATGGAATTTTCCCTTGACCATGGGAGATGTTAGGCTTTTGAACTACTCTGCTACACTTAAATATAGTGTAAATATCCAATAAACAGTAGAGGTGTGATAGAGGGATAAAGTGGAGGGAAATGAAATGTACATATGGCCCCAAAAGGTTTAGAAACCGGGAAGCTGATTTCTCGGCAGCAAGGACACATTCACTGTACAGCATAGCATACTTCAGTAGAGACATGACTCTGTGCTAAAAATACACAAATAATATATTTTATACACAAATAAAGTTGCAGGAGCTCAAATTGATTGTACAAAGACCTGAAACAGGACTAAAATAGTCTCTTTAAAGGACAACTTTGTTTTTTTACAACCAAGGTTTATATTTTAGCTTGTAATTAAAGTAAATAAATGATGAGTGTAATTTTTTTTTCATTTACTGCTTTCTATAGTTTTAGCATTTTTTGCGATATTTTTTACAGTGGGCGGGGGCATTCTGTCCGGTGGCTAAATATGCTTTTTTTACACAATAAAAAAGGTCCAGCTGTCTGAGATGGCCAGATGCGAGTTATTGGGGGCTAGAAGAGCTACTGTAAATAATAATAAAGAAAACGCCGGATTAATGTGTTAAAAAATACATATTTAGCCACCGGACAGAATGCCCCCGCCCACTGTGAAAACACTGTAAAAAAGATTGTGAAAATTGCTAAAACTATAGAAAGCAGTAAATATATTTTTTTTAACACTCATCTTTTATTTACTTTAATTACAATCTAAAACATAAACATTGGTTGTAAAAAAACAAAGTTGTCCTTTAAGTAGTCTCCTTCTTCATCTTACTTGAGCAGAGGCACCATTTCAGTGGTCTCCTTCAGCTTCTGAATCTCCCCATCTCTTTGGGGGGCACAGAGGGTGGCCATCATCCCCACAATGAACTGGGCGAGCTGACCAATGTCAAGTGCCTGGTTCTCAGCCTGCTGCTGGATCAGAGGAAGGTCCAGGACCTCTTCAATACGAGTCCGGAGTCGACCGTGGCCGGGCAGCAACAATGACAACAGAGACTTCATGAGGAGAGAGGAGAGAATGAATGAACAATAGAATACACCTATAGAGGAAGAGTGATGGAGGGAACAAAGTGAAGAAAGGGAAGTTGGAAGAAGAAAAGAAAAAAGAATGAACATAGGAAGAGAGGGAGGATAGAGTGATTGTTTTGTATATCCAAATATGGCACAGCTTTGAGACCCTTGATCACTCTTCAAAAGACACATGAAAATGAGTAAAATGATTATGGATGGAGCGGATGCAGAAACAGGTTAAGAGTAGGACTGTTCTATTTCCTTTGCCTGTATTTGTTCCTTACATATATATATATAATATAAGCCCTGACCTCTTTGATCTCTGCCAGCAGCCTGATGGAATGGTTGTATGATGGTGGATCCTCTCTCAGTTGAGCCTCCAGACAGTCCCAGAATGCTTTGTGCATGATATCCTTCACCCTCTTCTCCAAACTATGCAAAGGACAAAGGATCGAGGGACATTTATTACATAAATGATGAGGTGGTGGCTAAACCAGTTATGTACTGACACATTATAACATAATAAAAATGTCATAGTTTTGATTTCCAGCTTGGGACCTGCATTTAGGTCATTCTGCCTCATTGTGCTCACTTTGATTCTTTATTGTCCCAATATACAGGCATAAAATGGACACAGACAGATGGGTACAATGGGTATGTCATAACCGGTTGGAGCTTGCATTTCCAATTTGCAACGTTTGCTACTTGTATGGCTCCTGTGTAGACCGGGGCCCAATAAAAGCACACGTCATAGAAATCATTTAAAAGAACAGATGCACCCAAAGTCATGGACAGATTTGGATGCTTTTGTATAGTATGTAGTGATTTGATTTCCAATAAAACTAGCATATTTTTAACTGACTTGGGTCTAATAAATCAACATCATCACCACTATCATCACCTTCCGTCTGGAAATTCTGCAGGTTTGATTTGAAAATCCTGGTTGACTATTATCTCGTGGGCCAAAGCCAAGTTTTTGACTCCCTTAGCTGTCTCCATTAATTCCTCCACAGACACAAACCTCGGAGGGCTTGCTGGAAGGAAAGAAAACAAGACAAGCTAAAGCACAAGTCCAGGTCAGAAATCTAAATTATCGTTAATAGTATATTAATACACAGTTTTCTCTCATAAACAACTGTTTCACAATGCTAAACATCGAAACAAGACTATGTCTTTAGAGATAAAGCCTGGAACAGCACCATTGACAATATTCTGTAAGAACTGGCTTTGTTCAAGGTTCTTCTTCATTATTACATCTTGTGCACTGTTAAGTATTTCATCGAATCATTATTTACCTTGTGGACTGCTCCCTCGATGTGGGCTGCTCCCTCGATGTGGGCTTGGGGTATTAGCCCGAATTCTCTTCCTCACCGCTTCCTCAGCATCTGGTGTCCTCTCCTTTGGTTCCTTGTCTCCTCCATCCTCAGGTTGGTCTAAATCCTTTGGCATGGTACAATCAGCAGCAGTGCTAGATATGAGAAGGATGTTTAATATGTAGTATACTTCAATTCCATGACATGCAAGAGTTTCATATTAATTCCAAATGATTAGCGAAACGTTTCTGCTTCCATAATAACAACGTTAACATACCGTAGCAGTCTGCTTAATGTCATGATTGTACCTACCTTGGATCAAGACCCTTGGATCATAGATGAATTTGATCAATTTTGAGATACGAAAGTAAAAGTCAGACTCGATAAAATACATCTATGGTAGTCTTGATCCAAGGCTAGATTGTACCAGTCAGAAACTAGCATTCAACAAGCATGTGAGATTGAGAACAATAACAGTCCTGTTAATGTTATTGTTAACCTGTTAAAAATCATGATTTGCAGTCTGCAATCCCAATAAGTGCTTTTTGGCATTGTATTACACAGGCCACTGTGAAGTAATTTAAGGTGTGAAGGAAAGGCATCAAATGTATATGTAATCATATTGTCCTCTAGACCAGTGGTTCTGAATCTCAACCTGTGGGTGTGATTGTGGGGGGGTCCCCAGATGACAGTGAAGTGACAATTTAAGGACTTTTAAGACCTTTTTAATACCTAAAATATAAATAAAGAAAGACCATCACTGCATCAACATTGGCCAAATTGTCAAATAATATAAGAGAGAGGCTACATTTATGAAATAGCCGATCTACAAGCTCATATATTTGCTATTTTCACAATATTTATCTGTGGAACCGAGTCAAACTAAATTGAATGCCCCAATTCCTACATTCATGCTCATCAGGGTGGGGTACGGGGGGGGCCTGAAAAGGTTTAGAACCACTGCCCTACTATGATTGCGATGCACAGATTTTGGTGTGACAAACAATAAAGAAAGGCTTCATGACATTCTACGGAATCTACGTGTCAATATTACATTGTAATTTGTGTTACTATACCTTGTCTTCGCCGCAGGATGAAACCCAGTGAGATCAGATGGATTGATGATATCAGTAACTTACTGGACGTTCGAGTCGTCAGGATGAACACAGCAGCCGCTATGAACAATAACAAAGAAGCCCGCTATGACACAGCTATTTGTTACGTATCCTCATACATAACGGAAATAAGACTTATTCATATATTCACCATTGTCAACGGCGGGATACCGTTTGATCCAGTAAAAGTCGCACCTTTATATTTGACAGATGATTCCTAAACATTAGTTAACGTTGGAGAAGATAGTTGAATAAACCGTGGAGTCAGTCTTCCGGTATCGGGTGGGGCTTAATCTGACGTAAGAGTCGAGCCTCCATTCATTGACATCATCTTTACTCCAGTCTGCCTGTCTGTCAGCAGGACATGTCGAGCAATATTTAACAGGGGTCTTCAACGTTTGTCAGGCCAATTAGGACCCCTTATTTGAGAGAGAGAGAGAGATAGAGAGAGAGAGAGAGAGAGAGAGATGAAACAGCGACCCCCACTACACTACATATTGTATAAAAACGTTTTCATATATTTAATATAGCGTCATAGACTTGTTTGATAGCACTGTCATTGTGTTGTGTTGTGTTGTGTAACTTGTTGCGTTGTATTGATGTTAATTTGTATTTTCAGATAGTTAACCACTTAAAGCCTCAATACTTAGAACACGTGTAGGCTACTTGATCGTCTTTTTTTCTCCCTAAACCAAACTTCTTTGCCGAAAATTAGCCGATCTACAAGCTCACAATGCCCTGCAGTGGGCTCTGGCTAATGTTCCCCTCAGAGTAGGGACGCTATATGGGTTAAAGTGGTTAATGTAAATGAAGAAAGAAAAAAAGGTTCCTATCACTACTATAGCATACATACATACATACATACATACATACATACATACATACATACATACATACATACATACATACATAAAGATTTGACGACCCCCCTGAAATAACTCTGAGGACCCCCTGTTGAAGAGCCCGGATTTAAACGGATTTACACAAACCTGTGGCAAGGTTGGCCCCGGGCCAAGCAAGAACTGATTCACTTGTCACTTGTTGAAGTGTGGCCTAGGCTAGCTGACAGCAAGGCCAACACAGCTAAGCCATTGTTTGTAATGTTAATTGGTAGTTCTGTGTGACATTTTTATGACAGCCTGTCACAAAAATGTCACACACAAAAACTACTAATTAACATGACACCATTACAAAACTTGGAAAACTATTTAAAATGTTTACCATGGGTCAGGTCAGAAGAAGTTAAAGGACCACTTCACTTCACCCATTTTCAACCCATTTCTGTCTACGAATACAGGCACTAGGGAAATCTGGGCACAATTGTTTTGGGAAGACTGGGCACTAGAGAACAGTGGGCACCAGGAAGAGTGGGAACTTTGGGTGAGAGGCGTGGGCACTAACCCTAACCCTGCAGTCTGTTGGAAGACCACGCACCTTATGGGGGAAGACTGGGCACCTTTTAGTAAAACTATGCCTAACCCTAACCTTAATCCTCAGTAAAACTATGCCTAACCCAAACCTTAATCCTAACCCTAACTTCACAAAAATGATCCCTAAACCTATAACCTCACAGAACTATGCCTAAGGTAAGTGATTATTATTTATTTATTTAATAACTGTTAAATTAATAACTATTCTGATAGTAATCTCTAGTGTGTGTTCTGTAATATGGGTCTCCGTCTCCCTGTCTCTCCAGCTCTTTAATAAGCAAGTAGGCCTAATGATACCAAGAAATGAGCAGACAAAATTGGAACAAAACAATCATCTGAATATAGTTGCATTCCAGTAATAGGCATGCTGCATGCCAGACAGGTGCAAAACGCGTTCTGTGGACACAAACCATGAGTCAAACCATCCATATAGTGCCCACTCTTCTGAGGTCTGGTGCCCACTCTGTTTTGGTGCCCAAATTTCCCTAGTGCTCACTCTTCCGACGCCTTGGTGCCCACTTTCCATAGTGCCATCTCTTCGGTGCCCAGTTTTCCCTAGAACCCAGAATGTTTTGGTGCCTATCATTTCATTTGATTCCTGTTTTTAGTTACATACTTATATATTTACTTTATACCTATATACCATTATATTGTATTTTGTATATATATTTCTTTCATCTCATCTTCAGTTGTTGCTGTTGATGTTCATTCAAGCTGTAAACCCTGCACGTTTCAGGGGTCAACCGCAAGGTGGCGGTAGAGTCCGTCTCTACAACACCACCCAATGTATTGTCAATATAATACTGACTAAAGAGAGATGTTTCTCTCTCCTTTACTTCGTGGTTTGGAACACTTGATTCAGAACGTCTGCTAGGGGTCACACTGCCAGAACAGAGATTATGCATGTTTGTGTGTCTTCTTTATACTGTGTATCTATGTACTTTGTTTCATTATGTCATTGTGTGTGTGTGTGTGTGTGTGTGTGTGTGTGTGTGTGTGTGTGTGTGTGTGTGTGTGTGTGTGTGTGTGTCAGTGTGTGTGTGTGTGTGTGTGTGTGTGTGTGTGTGTGTGTGTGTGCGTGCGCGCGCGCGCGCGTGCGTGCGTGTGTGTGAGAGAGAGATAGCAAATTGCTTGTTAAGTGTTTGACCTGCAGCTAAACTCCACTCCAGCTGCAGAACTGACCACTGTGGACCATGCTGTATGTCTCTGTCACTCTCTCTCTCTCTCTCTCTCTCTCTCTCCATACAGCGTGTGTGTGTGTGTGTGTGTGTGTGTGTGCACGCGCATGTGCGTCCACCCACACAGGTGGGCAATAAATCATTAATGGGTCATTACACTGATCAACCCCGCCCCTTCAACCATGTCACTGAATTATACAGAAAGTAAAGTGTTTTTGAATTAAGATGACTTTACATCACATTGCATTTAATCAGTTGCTCCAAAAACCTGAATCCGGATATGTGTTTTGTCAGTTTTTTATAATATTGATAATGAAATAGCCTCCTTCTGAATATTTCTCTGCAAAGTAATCTGCATCATATTCAATAAATAAAAGACCTTGAGAGCACCAGTGTTTCTCAAAGTGGGGTCCAGGGACCCACAGGGTTCCTTGAGGGGTTCCAAATGAACCCTTACAGGTCTGTAACTCTGAAAGTGTACAAATGGAACCAAATGGACCCGCTCTCATAGTTATGGGGGTCCTTGAAATGTAAAAGTTTTGAGTTTTAAGTAAAAGACTTGCTAGATGCTCCTACACAGCAAAATGTGGAGCATTAATTTAATTGAGAGAGTCCGTCAGAGTTCAATTAAACGCTCCAAACTTGACTGTGACATATGGCTGGGCTATTTGACTTCAAATCAATATCGAGATTATTTAAAACTTTTGCCTCAATTACGATTAATGACATTTCTTTGTGAAGATTTGTGAAAATAGCAGATCTACAAATCACAGCTTGTAGAGCGGCTATTTTCAGTATTTGTACCATTGTACAACAAGGTATAATACAGAATTAAGTGGTTAATCAGACTAATCAATTGAATTGATAATTCAAAAAATCTATAATAATTTTTCGTGTTTTGTGTTTTTCGTGATTCGTTGATATAAGAAAAATAATTATTTAAAAAAAGAAAATCTTCTCGATTATTCGGTTATAAGTCGGTTATTGGTTCTAAATATCCGTTTCAATATATTTTTGGTAAATCGGCAAGACCTGACTGTGACATGCTTGTGTAATGTATGTTGTGGTGGGTTTGTTGCATTCCGTCGACATTTCATCCTTATGAATGTAACTACCTCTGAGTCACTGACAGAGAGTGAAGGAATGCAGTCTGACTGTTGAGCAGTTCCAGCACCACTTTCTGTGTGTGTGTCTGTGTGTGTGTGTGTGTGTGTGTGTGTGTGTGTGTGTGTGTGTGTGTGTGTGTGTGTGTGTGTGTGTGTATGTATATGTGTGAGTGCACACGCGTGTGTGCGCGTAAGTGCATGCGTGTGTGTGTGCGTGTATGTGTACATACGTGTCCTCAGCTTCCAGGGGAATGGGTTGTGCTGAGCCGTACCAGGACCCAAGCATCTAGTATCTTCCCTCCTCAACTGTATTTCCACACAGGAACCCCCCCTCTCTCTCTTTGTTATCTCTTTCTCTCTCTCTCTCTCTCTCTCTCTCTCTCTCTCTCCCTCTTTCTCCATCTTCCTTTGCCTGTTTCTCAATTACACACACACATGCACAAACACACACGCACACACAGGCACATCTCCACCTGTTTTATGCAAAAGGTTTATGACTGCAATGGGAAAGTTGCCCGGGGCTAAAACAATATTAACGATTTACCTTTTCCACTCTTATCTTCAGAAAGAAAGCATGACGTTGTGGTTCATTTGAATGACTGAAGCCCAGAGGGGAGCCAAATAAGTCAGTATAAACCAGCTGCATTGACATCACAACAACTACAACGTTAACTTGGATTCTCGTGTTCATTCGTTCTGCTCCTCTGTTCATTTTCAAACAACAAGCCCAGGACACACTTCTTAAAAGTATTGCTGTTTCCCATTACACATCTCTGTACGGTGCATGCTATCTGATGTTTCTCAGCAATTAACCAAGGGCCACGCATTTGTCCAGCTGAGAGAATCCATGTTTTCTATCTGCCCTAAGTAGAGCGTTTTTGATGCATGCGTCTGTTGTGACCATTGTAAGTGGATGGTACTACAGTTACACAGACCAGCCACCTCACTTCAAAAGGTCTCAGCGGCATGAAGCTGTGACAGAGACGAAGCACCGACACACACACACACACACACACACACACACACACACACACACGGATGAACGGACTCACACACTCACACACCAGAGTGAAAGAGAAGGAGGGAGGGCGGCAGAGAGAGAGAGAGAGATGAGAGATATAGGCCCAGTCTGACAGGAGAGACATAATGTAGAGCCAGAACCAGGGGAGTTTCAGGGGATTTCCACCAGGGGAATTGGACACATCATCTGATTTACACTAACACTTTGGCTAAACTTATGATAAAAGCTCACACATGAAACGCCGCTGTCTCTGCTCTCTCTTTATCTATCTCTGTTGCTCTCTGTCTCTGCACAGTAAAATCCTCAGTGTTAATTTACATCTGAGCGTGTACAAATGTAACCCATACAGAGTTAAATTATCACTGATGATTTTACCGTGAGCCTTCTCTCTGTCCAAAGGTAGTGGTAGTTTATGAAGAACACCTTCCTCACTTTATGTATTTGTCTGAGTGTTCATTTAACTCTGAGAGTCTAAAACTGGAAGCCGTAAGGTCCATTTCAAGTTCAATAATCGCTCAGGATTTTACTGTGGTCTCAAAACGGAATGCTCATTGGGAAAGAATTGATAGACTTTTTTCACTGCGAGAGAAGGAGCTTTTTACGGAAAAGCAGAAGAGATGAAGAGCAGAGAATGAAAGATAGCCGAGGAAGAGGTGATGGGTTAGAGAGGGAAGGGAAAGTGTGAAAGAGAGTTTGAGAGAAAACACATTCATTTTTTTATCTGGCTTTCAGTTCCTTTTTTTCACAGAGAAGAGAGCCAAGAATGTGATGAGGAATCTGGGAAGATAAAGAGAGCAAAGCCGATGGCACACAGTAAAGTCCTGAGTGCATACGAATAGACCCGTAAGGTCTATGTTGAGTTAAATGAACACTCGGGATTTTTGCTGTGTAAGCTACCGTACTATGTGTGCCTGTGTGCGTGTATGTGTGCACGTCTTGTGTGTTACCATGTGTGTTCATGCTTGTGCATCTGTGTTACCATTTTTTACATTGTATGGTTAGACTACAAATGTTTATGTCAACATTGTAAGTTATTGTATTTTTAACTATTCACTCTTACACCCAAAGAGGCCTTGTTGTATAGCAATCAGGTTAACTCCAGTAAGTAGATAATGCAAAATAGTGCACTTAATACACTGTATCACAAGGACCTTTTTAATGTTTTTTCAGTTTTTGTTTGAAGTGTAGAATGAAAGGGAAATACTGAATAATACCTAATAATGAAAAAGAACAAGGGTTTTGGGAGGGTGACTCTGTTGGTTTGAGAGACACACCACCAAAAGGTCAAACAAAAATAATGCATTTTCAAGTAGCATGTTGATAAAGACACTGGTCAGTGTTCACTCAATGTGAGTTGCATATCAGTGTCAGCTAAGTTTTAACTGCTTTCACCCTGGGGCCCCTATTTTGGGCATGATGTTTATAAGCGAATATTGTCATGAAATTCCATAAAATCATATGGAGTATAAATTGGGCTTATGTGGTTAAATAAGACTGATATTGGGTAAAAAAAACTTTCCAGCAGGTATGTGCACACACTGACTCCAAGAGGAGATCTTCTGCCCATTTTCCTTTCCACTCTCTAATGATTTGTTACATTGTAAAGTGAAAAATACAGATGCAAGAGTTTTTAGGTGAGAGATATCTGCGAATGGTCCTGTGTGCTAAACAATACAGTCTATCAGTCTGTTGTATACTACAGTATCTACACACACTGCAACTATGTTTTTTATAAAACTACCATACACATTGCATATTCAAAATTATAGCATAAGGTAGTAAGTACTGTGACATCAGTCATTTACAGTAACTTTTACAGGCTTGCAATCTTTGATGTATTTCTAGTAATGTGGATATTTGCTTGTGTGTTTCACTCCCTATCAAGGTTTTCTGAATCATCCACTTAGTGCAGTTCCATGATGTTAAAACACAATAAAGACCACAGAAGCTTGTACAGTATAAAAAAAACCACAATACATTTACACAGCAGGAAACAAACCATAACCTTCTGTTATCTTACACTTAAAAGTAAAACCAAAAAAACTGAAAATGTTTCCTTGACTTTTGGTGTTTTATGACACATGAAATATTACTTCATTTAAAAAAAGAAAAAGAAAAGAAAATACAAAGAGTTCCTGGATCCATCAAATAAATTCAACAGCTAAATTATAACGGTTAAATTACATGTATTCCCCATGAAAACAGTTCCCATGGCGAAGAACTATTATTTACATCTTGACCATAATGTCTTGGCCACAGAGCCAGTGTGACCTAGAAGACATATTTTATAGCTCACAGTGTCCAAAACACTGCCAAAGTCCAGCAATATTTACACACTACAGAGACAAGAGACTCAAGGGATTTAGCTTGAAGAGCACTCAGCGCTATTAAAGGGAAAAAGCAAATCTTGCTTTACTCAAAATGAAAATATTTACATTGTTGTTGCGTTTTTTTCTTAAATGGAGGCCAAAAAAGCATGTTTGTGAGAAGATAGTATATGTGTACTCACCAGGCAAAACACCAATTATCACAAGCTCTAATGAAATAACAACTGAGAAATGTTGAAAACAGTGAAATATCATACACTTGTAGTTTGTAGTTTCACTGTTTTCAACATGAAAACAGCAATGACAAACTATCATCATTACTTAATTCTGTTGCAGGTATAAGACCCCTTTCTCCCCAATCATTCCAGTGAAAAAAAGGTTTAATTCAAAAAAGTATGATAATAAATAAGTCTTATACACATGTTAAACAATATCAAGCTAGAGATACTGTGTGGAATTATGAACATATTTACAAAAGAAAACAAAAACATACCCAAGAAACATCATTCAACATTAAATATGGACACAAGTTAACTACTTAACTAGCATCCCCAGAATAGGGATGCTAGGGTTCAAGTGGTTAATCGGAGTGCAGTGAAAGACCACAGGCTGCTGTACTGCTCTTGTACTCTATGATACAATGACCAATCATTGGACAAGGTGTTGAGATGGAAGAAACATTCCACTGTGGACAGTATAGTACAGTTTAGAAATGCTGAGTGTGTATTGCACAGCGGGATGGCCTAAAATGACTGGAATCTACAGTATGAGCCCTACAATACATGTTCTTGGTCCATTGATGTCTATTAAATGCCATGAAACAAAATCATATGATACATTTCTTCCTTACGCCTCGCTGTGTTATCCATAATCAGGTCTAGTTGCAGCGCGGTGAGCTATCGTTGCATGGAACTTTGGCGAAAGACTTTATAGCAGACAATGAGAGACTGTGTGACCTTCTCAGGTCATGATCAATTCCCTTGTACCCTATGGGCCAGTTTGTTTCCCAGAATGACAGTGTTTAGTCTCCAAACTCTTTCGTGACAAGGGTCACTAAACATGGGCATTTGACCGGGCATTTGGCCGAGCAATGTGATCTGCTATCGAAACTATCATGAAATACAACCCTTTTCAACAACTTTTGTGTGTGTGGAGGCTTCAAAGACTTCTAAGCTCCCTGGACCTTGGCCAGTGGGCTGGTTTGTCTGTCTCCGAAGGTCACATCAAGTTGGATTTATTTGAAGAAAAATATTATGTGAGCTAGATCCGATCCCCTTTATTTGTTAAACACAGAAGAACAAAGGGGATTGGTTAAAAGCGTTTTCATTTGCTTTGTGTGTGTGTGTGTGTGTGTGTGTGTGTGTGTGTGTGTGTGTGTGTAGCCCAGCCTCAGATGGCCAGCTGGAGCTTGGTTAGGTTCCTCTGATGCATGTTGTGATGTCGCACCAACTCATCCGAACGGGCAAACTTCTTCTGGCAGTTGGGCCACCGGCAGTTAAATGGCTTCTCACCTGGAAAAGAGACAGAAGGAGAGAAAGAAAGAAAGAAAGGAGGGTGATGGCACATGAGAAGGAGGTGGAGGTGTTGGAGGTGGAGAGAAGAGGGAGGGATGCAGGAGGAGTGACAGAGAGAGGCAAGGACAGGTTGAGATGGGAATGGAGGAATAATAATAATGGGATAAGAGAGAGAAAGGAATATATTGGGACAGAGAGAAAGAGAACATGAGAGAAATGTTAGAATCATACGCTGGTTGATAAACTGAGTGGGAAGATGAGAGCCTAAAATAACCAGAGGCCATGGCTGGGCATTTATCCAATATACAAAATATATCTGGTATATACTGTTACTATTTGATAACAATAGCAGTGTAAAACATTTGAAATGTCAAATAAGCCAATAGATGAAGAAGACGTGGAAAAATTAAAGTTTACGCACTTGTTTTACCTGTATGAGTCCGGGTGTGTGTCTTAAGGTGGTCAGACCGAGAGAACTTTCTCTGACACGTCTCACATTGGAACGGTTTAACTCCTAAACACATGGATGCACACGCACAGACACACACACACGCGCGGGCACGCACACACACACGGGCACGCACGCACGCACGCACAGACACATGCACACACACACACACACACACACACACACACACACACACACACACACACACACACACACACACACACACACACACACACACACACACACACACACACACACACACACACACACACACAAGCACGCATACACACATACACATACACATACACATGCACATTCTCATACGCACACCCACACACACACACACACACACACACACACACACACACACACACACGTATGTACAAACAAAACAAAAACAAAAACACCTCACACAATCACACACACACACATGCACATACAAGACAGTCCAGGCACATAATACAAAACACATAATCGAGCACACATGTGCGCACGCACGTCCCAGACACACACGCACACGCACACACGCACACGCACACACACACACACACACACACACACACACACACACACACACACACACACACACACACACAGGGAGACAGAGAAACATAGAGAAGCCATTCCAAAGTAAGCCCAGCTCTCAGCAAACTTTTCAAAGTGCTTATGAAGAAGAACATCAGTAGAAGAAGTACAGTATGATGTGACACACATTGTCACAGCTTGCCCCTTGAACGCCCCCTCCCCCAATTGTCTGTCATGCAAAGAGCTAAGCAGGGGCGAAAGAGAGAACACATAAGGAAATGAAAAGAGAGAACAAAGAGAGGAAGACAAAGGGGAGTTAAGCGGATGAAAAGTCCAACCTGTGTGTCTCCTCTGATGTCTCTTGAGCTGGTCAGAACGAGAGAATCTCCTGCCACAGTCTGTGAAGTCACACTGGTATGGCTTCTCTCCTGAGAGACCAAAGAGAGAAGACACAGGGCTCATGACATCCATGATCCTACGTGATCATTGATAAATTGACACTCATCATTTTTGTCTCCGCCAGGCCGGACGGCCCAAGGCCGGAGACTATGTTTTCACCCCTGTCCGTCCGTGTGTGTGTCTGTGAGCAGCTAATCTCCGGCCCAGTTCGGCGTGACACTTTGCACACACACCTTCGTAGGCGAAGGAAGACATTTAAAAAATTGGCCTTGTGGTGATGCCCTTCACGTTTTGGCCTATAACTCTTGAACAGTAGGTCGTACAGTTTGTGAATGCATTAAGTTTTTACTTTTTAGAACTTTAATCTTATATGTAAGTCAGTGGTGGTCGGATTGGTCTGAATCTTTGGTTGCAAGCAGGGAAAGTTGTTTCCACCTGTGTGTTTGCGGCTGTGCATCTGAAGGTGGGACAGTTTGAAGTAACGTTTGTTGCAGCCAGGGTAGGCACACATGAATGGACGCTTCTCACTGCTCTCTGACCGCACAATGGCTGGGGCAATACCAGGTACCCGCCGGACGTCCTGCACAGGGCGCACACACACACACACACACACACACACACACACACACACACACACACACACACACACACACCAGATAATTCGAACACAGAGGACTCAACACAAAATGAATTTGACAAAGAAAACTGTATAAAGAAACCTATAATTAAACCAGTGAATTGTAATTGAGCTAGTTATGAAATAATAGACAATTAAATATGTCCAGCAAACAAATAATTGGGTGAGATTTGTCTGGCTTGTAGAGCTCATTATATTAAAATTGTCATATTATCATTAGTGAATTAGCAGTAAAATGATACCCAGATTGACTGCATTCCCTAATGGACTCTCAGTGAGAGCTGTTAGTCACGCTTTTAGACAGACCACCAGGGTTCCATTGGGGAGGGGTTGTGCCTCTGTTTTCACCTCTGCTCATTCATGTTTATGGCCAGTGAGGATATGTTTCATCCCTGCTTCTGGTCAGACTGATTTAAATACACGCATTTCCTTGTGGGAGATGTAGACTGAATAATATGTTTGGTATTATGTTTGATAATATCACAATTTAAGAATTAAACATGTATGTTATTGTTAAGCATAAAATCTGTCATAAATTGTCAAATCTGCAAACTCACAAAGTCTCGCGATGCGGCACATTGTGCATGGGCTTGTAGATCGGATACTTTCAGTATTTAAAAAGTAATAATAAAAAAGGAACAGTTTTGGACGGTTTCCACCCGACAGCAACGATATACAGAGGTAAGGGGAGGTCAACAGACTCAACACTATAGAAAAGTAAATTCTGCACACTAGAAAATCTTCTCACAAAAATGGATTTAGATTTTCAACCTAAATCCTATTGTTCTGATGTGAGGAAATCAATATAGTGTAGCAAAAAATATTCCGTATTTCTCTGGTAAACGATGAGGTAAGACGCATCCTTCCATATCATGGTGCATACGGTGGGTAGGCTATGTGCACTTGATGACGTGGAAGTAAAAAAGTTTTTCCTTTAATAATGAATGTTAGATGTTTCGAGGGTCTCCTCAAGATCAGACCACAGGGGGACATTACTGTAGTGTAAGCACATGAAGATAGATCATGTTTACGTTTACCGTCATATCCGTATCCATGCCCCCCTCACTCCTACCTCAGACTACCATCGCTGTAACTCCTCTCAGTTCTTCCTCATGGCCCTTACCTGTCTCCTACAAACCCTGCATGATGGCAGTAAGATGACTCCTAGAATTCTATCTATGCTTCCCATCTCTACCATACTGATAACTCCATACACAAAGCGGCACCGTTGTACGATGGAGTAACCTATAAATTAAGCAACACTCTCCCTTTAACTTTCCACGTTTCCTCTCTCTCTCTCTCGCCACTCTGTATTCTTCCTCTGTGAACTACCTCTACGCCCCCTTTTACTCTGTCTTGTTCCTCTCCTCCTCCTTCTCCTCCTCTCCTGCCCATCTGGTCTTCATTTCTCCACAGTGTTCAGCATAATGTCCCCAGGGGCTCAGGGGTGAGCGCTGGTATAATTAATACAGCTAACACCCAGCAATTAAGTAACAATTAAGCTTTTTACTGGAAGAGGCATCTGATAGAGTACGTCACTTACAGTCAGTGTTGACAATGTTATTGTGTCAAAGCATTAAAAAAAAGTGAAAAGGTGAAGATCTAAAGTCAAGATGTGTTAATTGAAAAGTGATTTTAATTAGTGATTCTGTATGTAACTGTATTTGGTGAAAGCATGGATATTAATATATCCTACAAATTACGCAGCAAATTTAGCTGAGCAAAATCCTCATCATTGAACTCTGAATAGACCCAAATGGACCAGACCATTTGGGTCCATTTTATACTCTGAGACAGTTAAACTAACGCTGAGGATTTTGCTCTGTATATAAATTGCTGAGAAACTCCATTCTCGTGTTCTCCTTCGTTGAGTGTCCCATATTTTATAGGTCATCAATCACTTGTCGTACACAGTAAAACCAGTTTTCAACAAGGCTGAAATTATTTTGCCACGTATTGCCTTTGGCACTGGCCAGGAATTGCTGTGCTCTAGTCTAATGTATAACGACAACCTATGTATTTAGAGAAAACCATCAACCAACCTACCCAATCATTCATCTTTTTCTTTTTTTTGGAACTGTTAAACAAATACCATCAAACGCAGAAGTGTCACACTTTGTTCAATCTCATTGCATTTTTGTACACAGCCAAAGGTTTCGTGAGTTCTTTTAGGGCAGTTCTTTATGATGATTAACAAAAACGAGAGCAGAAAAACACCAGTTACAGCACAATGGTGAAATGGACCCCATAAGAAAGACAGATTGCAGAAAGTCCCACTGTGGGCTAAGAGAAGGTCTGGAGAATCTCCGCTTGCTGTCCTCCAGAGCCGCTGACAGACAGTAATTAAACGCTAATGATTTATTAATATGTAGAACCTTGCATGGAAACTGTATCTTCACCCTGTGTACTACAGCATGTGTGTCTGTTTGTGTTCATGTGCTAACAGAGAGAGAATGTTTTTTTTGCGAATTAATCTGTGGAAAGTCTTTCAAGCTGCCTTTTGAAAGTATGTACATTATCTGTGTTTGTGTGTCTGTGCATGTGTGTGTCTGTGACAGTCTGATATGTTTGTAAAAGCATTTCCTTCCCAAATTCTGGTCATTGCATCAGGCTCTCCTGTGCTCTCCAACCTCTTGCTGTTTTAAATACTCAGTTTTTCTTTCAATAGTGCTTCTCTCACCAGCAGCCATGGATAAAGTTTGCATACGTTTGTGTAATTTACCATACAACCTTAATGTACCCTATGTGTACTCTATACCACATGCATGCACGTGTACTCAACATTGAACACAATACCAGTGTGTGCGTACGTGTGGGAGTGTGTGTGTGTGTATGTGTGCTTGCGTGCCTGCGTACGTATGTGCGTGCGCGTGTGTGTGCTTTACCTGTAAGCCTCTGAAGACTCCATGTGTGTGTATACGGTACTGTGCGCTACAGCTGTATACCATGGGGTCACTGTCATAACCTGCTCCATGACTGAAAACATGGAAGGAGAGAGAGAGAGAGAGAGAGAGAGAGAGAGAATGAGAGAGAATAAGAGAGAATCAGATTTATAGTAAAAGTCTATTATTCAATGCTGCATAGACATACATTGAACATACATATACCACACTACATCTTTCATGAATATGTGTGCGTGTGTGCGTGTGTGTGCGTGTGTGTGTGTGTGTGTGTGTGTGTGTGTGTGTGTGTGTGTGTGTGTGTGTGTGTGTGTGTGTGTGTGTGTGTGTGCGTGCGTGCGTGCGTGCGTGCGTGCATGCGTGCGTGCGTGCGTGCGTGCGTGCATGCGTGTGTGTGTGTGCGTGAGTGCATGCGTGTGTGTGTGTGTAAATATATAGCATAAATATATACAGTAGAATAAGTAAAAGCAGGGTATATGAGGCCCCGATAAAAAAAAAAATCGAAATTAATGAGACAACTCAGGATGTAACATTTACCAAATAGTCTTTTTCTCATCCACACAATCATGTTTTATATACTATAATGATGATAGTACAGTATGCAATACTGAACTCACGAGCACATTATGTATTTCCAAAATTATGTATTTCCAGAAACCTTTTGATTTATCGGGGCTAGTAAAATTCATTAATTTTAAACAAAACAGGAGTATTTCAGTGTCTCAGTGAGTGTTTTGGGGGGTTTGAGGGAGTAGGGAGCAGAACAAACCATTGTCTGTTTAACACAGCTGCAAACCTTTCCTCTCATATCATCTTATGATAACATACAGAGACACAGAAAGCGCTTGTCTATAAAATGTGTTATATAGCAGCCGAGCTAACGACATGGGGAGGAGGGGAGTTTGCATCCTGTTGAGTATACAGTATGTCTGAGGATTCATAAAGTCCTCTTTGTCTCCTCTATGGTGATTCCAAGGACAGGAGGAACCCAGCAGATTGGCTGAGGCTACATCAACGGTAGACGTCACGTGCTGTAAA
Organism: Gymnoscopelus microlampas; assembly: GCF_963454915.1. Lineage (NCBI taxonomy): Eukaryota > Metazoa > Chordata > Actinopteri > Myctophiformes > Myctophidae > Gymnoscopelus > Gymnoscopelus microlampas. The sequence continues at coordinate 25,634,369 of NC_139943.1, forward strand.
TCTTTTGGGAATTATTTTCATTGCGTTAATCACTCTTTTCATTCATTAATTATTTCATTCATTCATTCATTCATTCATTCATTCATTCACTCACTCACTCACTTACTCACTCACTCACTCACTCACTCACTCACTCACTCACTCACTCACTCACTCACTCACTCACTCACTCACTCACTCACTCACTGATCATTCAGCTGTTAACCATTTTCAACCTGACATCCTTATTTTGGGTAGGTCATATATAGGCGCAAAATGTTTAAAAAATAGGCATTTTTCTGTATTTTCTTATTCTTTGTGCGACGACAGCGTTGTAAGTGTAAAATAGGGCTTAAGTACTTCATAAACAAGACAGTTTAATATGCCAGTGATGTCCACATGTACACACGCACTCTCTCTCACTCTCACACACACACACACACACACACACACACACACACACACACACACACACACACACACACACACACACACACACACACACACACACACACACACACACAAAGCCACATACAAAAATACCATAGCATACACCCCCACAGAAAAATGACAATAATTTGCCTCTTTAACTCCACTGACCTCAGAAAACAGCCAAACATAATTTTTTCATTCTCATTTACAAAGAGGACTTCTGAACTATCATCTAATCAGACTTACACATATTTACACCAGAAGGTTAAGCACTTTGATCTATTTTGATTGAGTAGTTGCAAAAAACCCAAAGAAACAATCAAGAACCAACGGTTTTCCACATGCCATGCAGGCAGGGAGGCGATAAAGTGCTCAGGAAGAGACCTGAATGTGACGTGTGTGATTAAAAGGATCGTGGCCTCCATGATCAGTCAAGTGAGTAATGATGTACGCTACAGACAGACCCCTAACAGGCCCCTTAAATCACCACGCTCAACAATGCCACAGCTCTCATATCTGATTTAATGAAGCTGAGCCCACTGCCACTATCCCCCTCCACACACACACACACACACACACACACACACACACACACACACACACACACACACACACACACACACACACACACACACACACACACACACACAGCTGCCTACAAATACACACACTCTCTGCATTTGGGCTGGGTGATATGTCTTCAAATCAATATGATTGATACGATTATATCAAGCTTTCACCTCGATTACGAACATTTCTAATATTTTCACTTTTTTGTAATCCACCATTGTATAATACAGGGTTAATGGGTTAATGAGACTAATCAATTTAGTTGGTTAGAAAAAATATATTCTAACTTTTTCCTGCAGATTTGTTGATATGCTGTATAAGAAACACATTTAAAAAAAACCTGCTTCTCGATTAATCAATTAACCTACTGTACATGAGCCAGATTAAGTCGGTTATTGGTTCTAATTGCCCAGCCCTACAGTGCATACACACACAGTTACAAATACACGCTGAGTGGCAGATATCCAATTCTTCTACAAACCTAACAACCATATACTGTAGATACACATGAAATTACACAACATTTATTGGACACTCACTCACACGCACGCACGCACGCACGCACGCACGCACGCACGCACGCACGCACGCACGCACGCACACACACGCGCGCTGCACGCAAGAATTCAAGCACGCACGTACACACACATGTCATGAGACTTGTGATGAAAGGCAGTCTGGGGCATAAGGGTATTTGTGAGCGGACACAGGCACAGCCGAGTAGGGGACTATGAAGGTCATGATGACATTGTAATGCTGCTCAAAACACTACATGTTGAGTGTAACGCCTACTAAACAACAGAGCTTTAACCACTGTAACCCTGGCGTCCTGGTTTGGCCATGGCATTACAGGCAGAACTTTCCAAAAGATTTTATAAAAAAGTCTAAATGTTTCAGACTCCCTATTCATGGGGAATGATGCACATGGCTTAATATCATGTTTTACATGACATTCATCATGTCAGAATAAAAGAGAGGTTCGGGAGAGAGAAAGAATGCTGTATTACAAACAGGACTCTAAAGGAAACCCACCCTAGTTTTAACCACTTAAATCCCATGATCCATATTCATGGTCATGATCCCATGATCCATATTCTGCGTTCGCAGAAAATAGCAGATCTACAAGCTTACAAAACTGTGAAGATATTTAACGTAGAGTGAAAACAGAAAATACACTATGCATGTAGCATAGATAGAGCATAGAGGGACTCCGCTCATATGGGTTATATGAACAAAAGTTCTCTACAGAGCACAATGATCAGTTACTATGAGGTTGTAGTGTAAGAATTGCAACTGAATTCTTTAACCAGATACAGTATGAGTGGATCCAAACCAGCGGTTCTCAAACAGTGTTCCCAGACACACTGGTGTGCCGTGACAAGTCTAGTCTAACCACAATTATTTCGTTTTTTCATTTACTATATCAATACTTTGTACAGACATTTATTTGTTTTATCAACACAAATGTTATCAAAAATGATCAAATTAGCTAACATAGCAGATCCACAAACTCACAATGCATCACAATGCTTGTGGCTATTTCCCCTATGAACACAGAATACGGTGAAAAAAACTGCTCTGCTACAGTATGAAAAAAAGTCAATATTATCAGCATTTCAACTATAAATAGCCATGTTTACTGTATAATTATAATCCTCACGACAGCAGCTGTGTAATGGCACACAAACCGTTACTACTTCACAGGTTCACATCCTGCATTAAAAGCATTATTAAAAGCATTGTTGAAATATATGTGGTTAAAGCTCCTGACACTCAACATGGACTGCAAATGACCAGAAAGTAACCCCCACCAGAGCCCTCCATGTGTCTACCATGCTTTGCATGTTTCCTGTCGCCTTTCATTGCAATATCTGCTTTGAGGTTTGAGCTGACAGACCGCTGGGGTAAAAAAGAAAAGAAAAAAAAAAGATTAGGTGACAGTTACATTTCCTACCTCTTTATGGTTGATGCCAGTGAAGGGTTCCATCCCATACACTCCAGCTGAGAGGCCATTTGATATAAATTATCACCGCTGTGGAGGAAAGACCAAAATGTAGTTGAAACTTCAACTGGATACATTGTAACTTTACTGCACTGTAAAATCCTGAGTGTTAATGTAACTCTGGGAGTGCAAATATGTACTCAAATGTACATTTGTACACTCTCAGAGAAAGGATTTTACTGTGTGTATGTTATGTGTTGGTATGTTTGATTTTCTTCTCCCCTCTGTTGAAACAGACTGTTAGAATGTGTGAGCATTCATGTCCATAAAACCATAATGCATGCACACACTGTACAAGGTGGAACTACGCATTCCAACTTGCATGGAAAATAATCGCATGGAAAATAATTTCACCCACTCTTGTGACAATAAACTTGAAGTTGAAGTTGATAAAGGATCTGCCCAGCACAAAATGTCCATACAGAGTGAGCAAAAATGTTCCCCTTACAGTCATCTTTTATTAAACACAGCAGACTCCAGTACCATTAGTTAGACCTGCCAGGTACTTTAACACACACACATACACACACACGCGCGCGCACACACACGCACGCTCTCGCACACACACACACACACACACACACACACACACACACACACACACACACACACACACACACACACACACACACACACACACACACACACACACACACACACACACACACACACACAGAGAGACAGACATACAGTAGATTTATGGGATTTATGGCTCCCACCCCCCCTGACACCACAGCTTCTCTATCATACCACCTGCAGGACCGTAGCAGTTTGGAGGGGGTACGTGTGGTGCCTGGTACCCTGCTCATTACCCTGCCATTATTTTACTGTATAGAGCATAGCAGGGGCATGAAGCCAGAAAAGCGAGAATGGTATTTCACGAAACGAAAAAAAAAAGGAGAGAAAAGAAACGTTTGTATAGACATTTTTAAACAGGACTGTAATCATGGCCTTTTTTCCCTAAATTTGCACACTTTTCACACTATCAAAGCTAAAGGGAGTATTTTCAGGGGAATTTGCTTTCAGAGCTTCACCCAGCTGATGGCTGATCAGATGGCTATGAGCGCATGGGGGTATAGCTGTTAAGGGTTAAGTGTCTTTATCGGGGACACTTCGACACGCTGACCTTCCGATTCCCAGACAGGCGACGACACTCCTAAATTATTAAATTAAATTAAAACAAAAATCATCTTAGGGCTCAACCTGTGGGCCTGGTACCACGGGTGGGCCGCGAGGGTATTGCAAGTGGGCCCCCAAATAATAGGCAAAACAGAAATATTTTAATGATAATATAACATTAATATAAAAAAATATGTAAGAAAACCCCGGCATGGTATTTTTTTCTTTAAAACCTTGAAAACGTTGTTTTTATTGATACCGATGAATAGGAATATTTTGTTAGTTCCATTGATCAAAGCCAGAACACAATTGATTTGATTCAAATAAACTGAAAATGCACACGGCCCCCCACCCATCAGACCAGTTAACGCGGCAGCCGATCTGGTCAGATGGGTGTGAGGTGCTGTGCTGCAGTGCTTTACTCTGTGTTATAGCATGACCCCAAAAATGGCCTATTAAAATGATGCCCCAAATTATTCTGGTAAAATCACATCTATGGTAGTTGCCTAAATTCTTTGACACCTCTGCAACATCTGCACTCAATTATGTTTTAATTCTGCTGAGTGGACTATTGTTTACAAACTCTCCAAGAATCACTAAGATGGTAAAATCATAATTATTGACCAGCAGAGCCTTTACAATATGCTTGAATTGTAGTTTAAGTTTAAGGTACAAATGAAGGTGGGGTCCACAGACAGACAATGAGCAGCACAGTTAAGGCACCGTGTCCACTGGGGCTTTTTTTCTCGGCTGAAAACGGCGGGCGCTCGCCTGGCAGCGCTTCCAAGGCGCCCGAGTTGAAAATATTTTAGCTCTCAGCAGGCAGAAGTAAAGCACCTTGCGTACACACGCGAGCAACGCCAAGCTGCTGGAGTTTCCAAAAAACAGTGTTCTATTTAATCTCCCTCTCTCAGAATTGATAAGCCCCTTGTGTGTTTTTATATAATGTTTCTCTGCGGATGGCCTGCAGAGTAAATACAGTCCTGTTGGTACCAGGCTGCACGATTAGAGAGCTGACCCTTCTCATCTGAGCCTTCCCAGGGTTAGTATATTGTAGCATGTGTCTTCATTTGTGTATGTGGGTGTATGCATTTGGTTGCACGTGTATATGTGTTGCATTTATGAATGAACATATGTGTGTGTGTGTGTGTGCGTGTGCGTGTGCGTGTGCGTGTGCGTGTGTGCGTGCGTGCGTGCGTGCGTGCGTGCGTGCGTGCGTGTGTGTGTGTGTGTGTGTGTGTGTGTTTGTGTGTGTGTGTGTGTGTGTGTGTGTCTGTGTGTGTGTGTGTGTGTGTGTGTGCGCCTGTCTGTCTGTCCGTCTGTCTGTCTGTCTGTCTGTCTGTCTGTCCGTCCGTCCGTCCGTCCGTCCGTCCGTCCGTCCGTCCGTCCGTCCGTCCGTCCGTCTGTCTGTCTGTCTGTCTATCTGACCAAATATCAGTAATGTTCATGATAGTGAGGCTAGCGAGTGAGACTATACCAGCCCAGCATAGCATGTGTAGACTAACCCCCCCACACCCACTGCTCACCCCCCTTATCAGCCATTTACTCTGATATTTAGATTCTTTATGTGCCCCTGCCACTGGAAAACATGGTGGAGGTATGTAAGGAATGTCAGCTCATTTAGAAGCACACTCGGAGGAATGAACAAACAGGAGGGAGAGACATAGGGATAGTGTGACTTCACTAAATGTTCCTATTTTTATGTCTGCACGACCTTCCAAAATGTCCAATTGCGCGCACGCACGCACACACGCACGAGCGCACGCACGCACGCACGGACGCACTCACTCACACACACACACACACACACACACACACACACACACACACACACACACACACACACACACACACACACACACACACACACACAATCTGAGTGCCATGCAACATGCTGAGTGCATTCATGCTCCCCCAGAGGATGAACACTAATCATTTTGGTGACCCCATGTGGCCTTTCCTCTGGTCACTAGTGCACTGGTTCTGGGCCGTGAGGATATTGCAAGTGGGCCTGGGCCCCCAACTAATTGGCAAAACACAAAGCTTTTAATATAGCATTAGTATTTTTTAAAGATTTGGTAAAAAATAATGTCATGGCGTTTTTTCTTTAAAACGTTGAAAATGTTGTTTTCATTGTGATACTGATACATAGAAACTTAAACATGCTCTGAAAATGCATGAGGCCCACCAATCTGACCACTTAGCAAGTGGCCCTGATCCAGAAAAGGTTGAGCACCACTGGTCTAGTGTCTCCCTTAGCACACCAGCCTCACTGGTGAGCATGTGGGACTCTAGGATGGCAAAATCAGTCAGTTTAAACTACATTTGTCCAGTAGGTGTATAAAGTAGCACAGCCTCAGCTAACAGGGCTTTTACACTCCTCTCGCTTTGAGGATTCCCATGTTATTAAGTTAATAACCTGTTTGAATGTTCACCATTAGCTTGATTTCATATAAATGATCACGATATCAAACTGGACTCTTAGCTTCCTACTCACTGTTGGACAGAGTCATGATATAGATAGGACTGTTGACCTTGGCTGTAAAGTGTAAAGAACACCGTTCTGCTTCCTGTGACAGCTTTTATGAAGTCATGCTGACAAAGTCCTGATTCCTACCAATGTCAGTATCTTGATAGCGGTTTCCCAATGTTCATGTTTGGATATTATGAGAAAATCTTTGCCAAAGCATCCCAAAAATCAGAAGAACTTGATCTCCCGAATGGCTTTAATTCCAATCGTTTCCTGTCAGTAAATCAACACAGTAGTCCCCTCCTGGTGAACTTCCCGCTACTGTTACTCTACTTCCTGGAGCCAGTGGGCGTGCCCAGTGGCACTGTGACTTTTCTTGGTGTGTCCATGTATAAAGTGATTGATCTAAAACTCTGCCAGAGCTGCATTCACATGTTAAAAGTTTCATTATTAACGTTTTGGAACGTAG